>NC_081756.1:1031224-1108724 GCF_963082965.1 Carassius carassius
TTAAATATGCATAAACATATTATAAATAAATAAATATTATTTTAGAAACATAAATATATTATAAGCATGCAGTGTTGAGATTATAAATATTAATATCATGATTTCCTTTAATGCCGCTTTTGAAACAATGTGTATTTTGACAAGCATTACACAAATAATATTGACTTGACCTGAATTTAATCTAATATAATTTGTAATGTTATATGTATTATTATTATTAGGCATGCCACAATATACTATTGATGATAACGATACAATAAATAAAACACATAAAAAAATATATATGCATTTTTTCCCCAAATGTTGGCCGTAAAAACACAACAGAACTTGATGAATTTCCAGAAGCATGTATTGTTAAAATTTGTAAAAAGAATATTTAAAAAAAATTTTGTCCATGATAACTTTGTATTGAAACTCTGATACTGTAACAGACCTAATTATTATTATCCAAAATAATATGTTTTACATCTCTGATAGGGCTTGGCAATATAGATAAAAATGTTTTATAACCTTTTTTAAAACAAAGAGCAATAGAAATAGTTTTTTAATTTAATCACTACATTTTTAAAATTTGCTCACTTTTTTTCCCCACAAAATAAAATGTAATAAATATATAAATATAGTCACCTGAGGCCACAGGAGGGCACAATGAGCAAAATAATGCAGCACATTCGATTGTCAATGCAAATACTTGTCTATAAAACATGTGCATGTGAATTGCTCTTACTGCGTATCAATTTTTCAAATTATTTACTATCTCTCTCTGAAATTTTGTTTTTCTCCAAAAAACATTTCCTTTCTCTCTTCTCTCTTAAAATCTTCTCTAATGAAAAATATTTTCTCTCTCTCTCTCTCTCTCTCTCTCTCTCTCTCTCTCTCTCACACACACACACACACACACACACACACACACACACACACAAACACACACAAACATTCACTTTAAAAATAACTTCTTTTTTTTGATGAGAAAAAAAAAATACAGAAGAGGATTAGGGCGAAGCAATAAAAAAATAAACCCATCTCAAGATTAAAGTGATTATCCTCACTTTTGAATTCTCATTGATTCTCGGTCTGTAGTCTGTCGTGGATGTTCATCTCTTTTTAAGTGATCTCTGTGTGTTATTCTCAGCATTTTATTTCAAGTAATTTATTGAGTTTGTTCATAAAATAAACTCATGTTTGGCCCTAAACCTCATCCATAAAAAAAATCATTAAAAATAAAAAATAAATCAAGATTTATTTATTTATTTTTTGATGATATTTTCTCTTTTCTCTTTTCTAGCACTTTAAATACAGTTGCTCCTTTACGCTTAAGGAAGGTTAAGGAAAACAGTTTGACACCATGGTATAATGAGCATACTCGCACCCTAAAGAGAGGAGCGAAAAATGGAGCGCAGCTGGAGGAAAACAAAACTAGAGGTATTTCGTATTGCTTGGCGGGAAAGTAACCTATCCTACAGAAAAGCATTAAAAACTGCTAGATCCGATTACTTTTCTTCTCTTTTAGAAGAAAACAAACATAACCCCAGGTATTTATTCAATACAGTGGCTAAATTAACGAAAAATAAAGCCTCAACAAGTGTTGACATTTCCCAACATCACAGCAGTAATGACAACTACTTTACTTCTAAAATCGATACTATTAGAGATAAAATTGCAACCATTCAGCCGTCAGCTACAGTATCACATCAGACAGTGCACTATAGACCCCCTGAGGAACAGTTCCACTCATTCTCTACCATAGGAGAGGAAGAATTGTATAAACTTGTTAAATCATCTAAACCAACAACATGTATGTTAGACCCTATACCATCTAAGCTCCTAAAAGAGGTGCTTCCAGAAGTCATAGATCCTCTTCTGACTATTATTAATTCCTCATTGTCATTAGGATATGTCCCCAAAACCTTCAAACTGGCTGTTATTAAGCCTCTCATCAAAAAACCACAGCTTGACCCCAAAGAACTAGTTAATTATAGACCAATCTCGAATCTCCCTTTTCTGTCCAAGATACTAGAAAAGGTGGTATCCTCACAATTATATTCCTTCTAAGAGAAAAATGGTATATGTGAGGATTTCCAGTCAGGATTTAGACCGTATCATAGTACTGAGACTGCTCTCCTTAGAGTTACAAATGATCTGCTCTTATCATCTGATCGTGGGTGTATCTCTCTATTAGTTTTATTGGATCTTAGTGCTGCGTTTGACACAATTGACCACAACATTCTTTTGCATAGACTTGAACACTTTGTTGGCATTAATGGAAGTGCATTACCATGGTTTAAATCGTACTTATATGACCGCCATCAGTTCGTAGCAGTGAATGAAGATGTATCCTATCGATCACAAGTGCAGTATGGAGTACCTCAAGGCTCAGTACTAGGGTCGCTACTCTTCATGCTTTATATGTTACCCTTGGGAGATATCATCAGGAAACATGGTGTTAGCTTTCACTGTTATGCTGATAATACTCAACTCTATATTTCTTCGCAGCCCGGTGAAACACACCAATTTGAAAAAATAATGGATTGCATAGTCGATATAAAAAACTGGATGACGAGTAATTTCTTACTGCTAAATTCTGAAAAAACAGAGGTGTTAATTATAGGACCTAAAAACTCCGCTTGAAATAACCTAGAACACTGTCTAAGACTTGATGGTTGCTCTGTCAATTCTTTGTCATCAGTTAGGAACCTAGGTGTGCTATTTGATCGCAATCTTTCCTTAGAAAGCCACGTTTCTAGCATTTGTAAAACTGCATTTTTCCATCTCAAAAATATATCTAAATTACGGCCTATGCTCTCAATGTCAAATGCAGAAATGTTAATCCATGCTTTTATGACCTCAAGGTTAGATTATTGTAATGCTTTATTGGGTGGTTGTTCTGCACGCTTAGTAAACAAACTACAGCTAGTCCAAAATGCAGCAGCAAGAGTTCTTACTAGAACCAGGAAGTATGACCATATTAGCCCGGTCCTGTCAACACTGCACTGGCTCCCTATCAAGCATCGTATAGATTTTAAAATATTGCTTATTACCTATAAAGCCCTGAATGGTTTAGCACCTCAGTATTTGAATGAGCTCCTTTTACATTATAATCCTCTACGTCCGCTACGTTCTCAAAACTCAGGCAATTTGATAATACCTAGAATATCAAAATCAACTGCGGGCGGCAGATCCTTTTCCTATTTGGCGCCTAAACTCTGGAATAACCTACCTAACATTGTTCGGGAGGCAGACACACTCTTGCAGTTTAAATCTAGATTAAAGACCCATCTCTTTAACCTGGCATACACATAACATACTAATATGCTTTTATTATCCAAATCCGTTAAAGGATTTTTAGGCTGCATTAATTAGGTAAACCGGAACCGGAAACACTTCCCATAACAACCTATGTACTTGCTACATCATTAGAAGAATGGCATCTATGCTAATATTAGTCTGTTTCTCTCTTGTTCCGAGGTCACCGTGGCCACCAGATCCAGTCTGTGTCCAGATCAGAGGGTCACTGCAGTCACACGGATCCAGTACGTATCCAGACCAGATGCTGGATCAGCACCTAGAAAGGACTTCTACATCCCTTAAAGACAGCGGAGACCAGGACAAATAGAGCCCCAGATACAGATCCCCTGTAAAGACCTTGTCTCAGAGGAGCACCAGGACAAGACCACAGGAAACAGATGATTCTTCTGCACAATCTGACTTTGCTGCAGCCTGGAATTGAACTACTGGTTTCGTCTGGTCAGAGGAGAACTGGCCCCCCAACTGAGCCTGGTTTCTCCCAAGGTTTTTTTCTCCATTCTGTCACCGATGGAGTTTCGGTTCCTTGCCGCTGTCGCCTCTGGCTTGCTTAGTTTGGGACACTTCATCTACAGCGATATCGTTGACTTGATTGCAAATAAATGCACAGACACTATTTAACTGAACAGAGATGATATAACTGAATTCAATGATGAACTGCCTTTAACTATCATTTTTTCATTATTGACACTGTTTTCCTAATGAATGTTGTTCAGTTGCTTTGACGCAATGTATTTTGTTTAAAGCGCTATATAAATAAAGGTGACTTTGATTTTTGACTTGATGAGAGAAAAAGTATACCTTTCTTTTCAAAGCTGAAGGCCTGAACACAGGTCTCTCACATGGGATAATAAAGCAGTCCTGACTGTTTGTTTAGTATTACCACACAGTCTCAGAATTAAAAAGATATAATCTCACAAGTCTGACTTCTCTGAGAGTCTGAATTGCAAGAAAAAAAGTTTCTTTTGTGGTGAAAAAAACAAAACAAAAAGTAACTGAATTGTGAGATGTAAACTCAGGATTACAGAAGAAGTCGGAATAAATCGCAATTTTTCTTTTCGTGAATTCTGGCCTTTTTTTCAGAAATTCTGAGTTTAAGTCTTGCTGTTCTAACTAACATTTCTGAGTTAATATCTCAAGCTTAAATTGACAATCTTAGAATTGGAAATCAAACTTGCAATTGCAAGACAAAAGTCAGAACTGGAAGATATAAAGTCAGATTTTTTCTTTTTTTCATGGTGGAAACAACAAAAAACAAGAACTTCAAGATATACATTTAGATTTATACGAAAAAAAAGTCTGAACTTTAAGATCTAATTCTGACTTGCAGTACTTTATATAAATCTGATAAATCTGAGTTTACCTTTCGTTGTGGAAAACAAGAAATATAATAGTGGGATGTAAACTTTTATTATTTATTATTTCATTTTTTCATAAATTTAAGATTTTAAATCTTGAAATTCTGACTTTTTCTGGCAATTCTGAGGAATAAAATGTCAGAGAGGAGAGATATAAACAAATTAGGAGATATAAATCACAATTGTGAGAAAAAAAAGAAACAGAAATGAGGTATAAACTAAGAATTGCGAAAAAGGAAGTTATGGTTCTGAGCTTCGTCTCACAATTCTGACTTTTTTGCGAGTTTATATCTTGCATTTCAGAAAATAAAGTAAAAATTGCTAAACTAAGTTGCAAGAAGTAAAATCTGAATCGTGAGTGAAAGTCCATCCATCCATCCATCTCCTTCCGCTTATCCGGGGCCGGGTCGCGGGGGCAGCAGTCTAAGCAGAGAACCCCAGACTTCCCTCTCCCTAGACACTTCCTCCAGCTCTTCTGGGGGGACACCGAGGCGTTCCCAGGCCAGCCGGGAGACATAGTCTCTCCAGCGTGTCCTAGGTCTTCCCCGGGGTCTCCTCCCAGTGGGACGCGCCCGGAACACCTTCCCGGGAAGGCGTCCAGGAGGCATCCGGAACAGATGCCCGAGCCACCTCAGCTGACCCCTCTCGATGTGGAGGAGCAGCGGCTCTACTCTGAGCTCCTCCCGGGTGACTGAGCTTCTCACCCTATCTCTAAGGGATCGCCCAGCCACCCTACGGAGAAAAGCTCATTTCGGCCGCCTGTATCCGGGATCTTGTCCTTTCGGTCATGACCCAAAGCTCATGACCATAGGTGAGAGTAGGAACGTAGATTGACCGGTAAATCTAAGACCTCTAAAGACCTTTCTTCACCACGACAGACCGGTACATCGACCGCATTACTGCAGAAGCTGCACCGATCCGTCTGTCAATCTCCCGTTCCATCCTTCCCTCACTCGTGAACAAGACCCCAAGATACTTAAACTCCTCCACTTGAGGCAGGAACTCTCCACCAACCTGAAGTGGGCAAGCCACCCTTTTCCGACTGAGAACCAAACTATCTCTAGTCGGTACCTCTCGACCTCCCGCACAAGCTCAGGCTCCTTCCCCGCCAACGAGGTGACATTCCACGTCCCTAAAGCCAGATTCCGTGTCCAGAGATCGGGTCGTCGGGGGTCTCGCCTACGACTGTCGCCCGATCCACTATGCACCGGCCCCTTACGCTCCCTCCTGCAGGTGGTGAGCCCACAGGAGGGCGGCCCCACGTCACTCCTTCGGGCTGAGCCCGGCCGGACCCCATGGGGGAGGCCCGGCCACCAGGCGCTCGCATACGAGCCCCAACCCCGGGCCTGGCTCCAGGGTGGGGCCCCGGCTGCGCCATGCCGGGCGATGTCTCGGTCCTTTGTTGTATTTGTCAGCATAAAGGGGTTTGTGAACTGTTCTTAGTCTGGCCCGTCACCAAGGACCTGTTTGCCTTGGGAGACCCTACCAGGAGCATATAGCCCCAGACAACATAGCTCCCGGGATCATTCGGGTACTCAAACCTCTCCACCACGATATGGTGACAGTTCAAGGAGAGGAGAGAAAGTCCAATGGTTTGTTTTGTGGTTTTTCTGTGACAGAAACAGGCTTGCTTGTGTTTCAGAGGAACTCAGCAGGAGACGCTTCTGGTTTTCACTGAAAACAGATTTACAGAGACATCATCTTTTCTTTTAACAGAGGAAGAGTCTCTCAAAGCTGAACCCATGTGGACAAGCTTGAACTTAATTAATTAACTGATCTTTGTTAAACACTTCGCAGATATCGCTGCGTCCATGCTTTGGTTTTGTAGTTCGTTGTAGTTGGAGTTTGGTTTAATATTTCACATAACGTTTGGTGAAGGAGGCTAACTGTACTAACGCTCTAGTGAAGAGATCAGCAGTTTGGATGATAATCGTAGGTTTCACTCATATATTAGCGCTTCATTAGATTCAGAGGAACAATCAGTCAAGATCCACTACTAATAAAAGAAAATGCGTGAAGTCTGTGTTTCCTGTATTTAACACCTTTAACACCTGATCTCTGGTTGATTCACATTCATTCTCTTGGATGGCTGCTTCAGTGTTTGACACGTTTCTCAGTGGAAACAATTGCAAAAAAATTATATTTTGTCCTTGACTTTTTACATTTGTATTTAAAAAGAAATGCACATTACCAAAATTTGGAAGTAACTTTGGATAAAAGAGGGTCTCAATTCTCCCTTCCACAAATTAAAGCAGAACCTGACAGACACAAACACTTGATTTTGAGCAGTTCCTCACGAAACCAGTCTTAATTTAGCTTCTAAATGCATTTTGATTTGAGTCTTTAGACATGTTCTGGAAAGCAAGAGAGAAATACTGCTGCAGAACTTCACTGTAGAGTGTGATGAGAAGATATAATAGACATTATCTATGTTATATTTTCTAAATATCTATAGACCGCATTGATGTATTGAGTTCTATTCAATTTATTCCTAAACACATACACATACAGGTGGAAAAGCCAGAAATATGAAAAAAATAGACATTTCAGTTTCAGTGTTTGAGAAAAAAAAGAAGTTTATTTCCCTTTTGTAAATGATTAAAGTGCTTTTGACCATACATGCATTAGGTGCACAAATCACGAAGACCAGCAACAGCATTTAAAACGAAGAGCATTGGTTCAAAGCTGTTAAAATCATGATAAAAGGAGTGTAAGAGTGTGTGAGGCAGGTAAATTCAGTAAAAGGCGCTGAAGAAGTCGAGCTGCTCCTCTTCAGTGTCTGCATGAGCACAGAATGGAGGAGGAAAGAACTGCTCCGGGTCCTCGATCCCCGTCACTGCATTGAAATATCTGCAGAAATCAACACGAGGGCTGTTAATCATCACAACACATCACAACACACAGTGCAGAACCAGCTCTTAGCACACGTACGATGTGAGGATCCAGCCCGTTTTAGGCGTGTAGTAAAGCGTGGACACCGGGATGCATCCGAACTCTGTGACTGTGGCTATATATTTACCTGGAATATAAAAAATAAACAATAACCTGAAACCAAATGTATGTGTTGATTTTAACTACGCTCCACATAGCACTTTATATGAGGACTTCTGAACCATTATCCAGCATTAATGCATTGCTCATATTTACAATGCATTTGACTTTGTAATGTGACAGACTTCTGTGAAACATTAGAAACAATAACCAGTGGGCAACTGATGTACTAAAACTGGTAAATATGCAGATCAAACTGATGTCAAAAACTTGACATGTCCATCATATCCATAATGTTGTCTAGTCTTGAATGCTCAGTCGTGAAGCGAGTTTGTTTGAGCTGTGGTTGAGTTGTGGCTCACCTGCGGTCTGAGGGACGTCCCCCATCCAGGTGTTGACCAGCAGACCCTCACCTGGAGCTGACGAACCTCCCAGAATCACCTGTGACAGCAGCGAGGCGTTGTGGGGAATGTGCGAGGGGTGGAAGGCTGTGTGGAGAGGGTTCTTCTGACACGTGCGGTTCTTATAGTCGATGCTGTAGACCACGGCCTAAGGACGATTACAACACACACATTTAACCACATCACAGTACGTCTGGAGCACAACAGAAGCACGTTCTGCCACATGACTAAACATAACCATGCTCTGGTAAACCATAATTATCATAAAACAAAGATAAAAAGTCATGTTTAAAACAGCCAACAGAGATAAAAAAAGTCAAAATTATGAAAAAAGGTATATTATTGGAGTCAAAATTAATTTGAAAGCCATAATTATGAGATGAACGTCAAAATGATGACAGTCAATTATGAGTTAATAACCCGAAACTGACAAAAAGTCAATTTTGAGATACAATTACTTGTGTGAGTCAAAATTGAATCTTTGACAAAAAAGTCATAATTATTAGATTATAAAGTTAAAATTGTGACATAAAATGAAAATTATGAAATTATTATAAAATTATGTCAGTTATCAGAAAAAAAGTCAAAATTATGCAAAAAAAAAAACAATTATGAGATAAAGCTGAAATTATGACTCAAGTCAATTATGAGAGTCATTATTACGCCAAAAAAATTAAATATGTCAATTATGAGATAAAAGTTGAAAAAATTACAAAAAATCATAATCCTGAGATAAAATCAAAATGATGACAGTCAATTATAAAATAAAAAATTAAAACTATGACATAAAAAATTATTAGATTATTAAATACATTTTTGACATAAATACAATTATGAGATAAGGTTGAAATCATGTCAATTATGAGACAAAGTTCTAAATCATGAAAAAGGTTGAAATTGTGACAAAAAGTCTGAATTATGAGATAAAAAAGTCAAAATTATAACACACAATTATGGCCTTTTAAGTCATAAATTCAACTTTTAGTAATTATGATTGTGTCATAATTTTGACCTTTAAAGTCTTTATTTCAGTTTATGTCAGAAGAGATGAGCATCAGCTGCTTGTTGTGTGTGTGTGTGTGTGAAGAACGACCACGGTTTCAGTTCACTGAACATCTGCTGAATCTAGTGAAGAATCGTTTGACTCTTAACTGAGTCACATATAGTCAGAGAGCTCAGATTTGAACATCGGCACATTTCTGAGTAGTTTGTACACTGTTGTTGCTTCGTTCGTTTTTTCTATGAATCTCAAACAAACAATGTTTTGATGATGTTTTCTGTATATTAAAGCTGCACTGATGAGGACTTCTCACTTCTGCTGGGTTTCTGTTCCTGTAAGGCTCACATTTCAGAGGTTTGTGTCTGTTCATGAGGAATAAAAGCATAGTTTCACGTGGTGTTTGTGCTTCACCTCTCGAAACAGGAACAGCATGTCTGCGTGGAACGATTTATTCTGAACCTGACCGAACTCCCATAATCTGATGCGCTGGCCGATAGCATCGTAACGATATTTGGCCACCGCCCAGTCCTGCCCTTCTCGAGCGCTCTGAAACACACACACACACACACACACAACAAGATAAATGACTTCTTTTATTCAGCAAGGAAGCATTAAACTGATGAAAAGTGTCAGTGAAGACACTTCTAATGTTACAGTAGATTTCTGTTTGAGACAGATCTGATCTTTCTGTCGATCTGTGTGTCTCACCACGCTCATACTGCCGGACAGCAGCGCTGGCGTTCCTGAAACACAGACACATGATTTACATCATCCACACGCTCACAGTGAGAGCTCAAGAGTGGATCTTCCTGTTGGTTTGCTTTATTAATAGTCAGCTCTGTTTGACTGGACGTGCACATTGAGTCTTACTGTCATGAGAGATCAGATAACAGTTCAAGAGACGTGCTATGAATGCCTCAACATGTTTCCAGACTCTTACACAATAATTACGAAGTATTCATGATTTATAATCTACTCGCAACAGTTGTACTTTAAATATACACTGCAAAAAGTCAGCTTGTTTTAACCACTGAATTTATTTTAATTCTAAAATGTATTGTGAATAGACATAGTGACCAGCATCTAGTGTTGATCTTATAAAATATTAATTACATTCAAATTACGTGAATTTCAAATCTGTCTTAACAAACATCGACAGGTATTATTCTTAACTAAAGTCATTTATAGAAAAAATAATAATTATAAATAAACCAAACATTAAACATAAAATATGAAAAAAAAAAAAACTTCCAGCTAGTTGCATTTCTCACAAGCTAAAAATACAAGTCAGTAAGAACTATATATAGATATTTGAGAAAACTAATAAAAATTACATAAACCGCAAAATCACAACTTCTTCAATTTGATCTATGTCAACACTAGCACATTAATGATACTAAAATAACACTTGTGCACAAGAAACACATTCAACACAACATAACAAATCAATCGTGGAGTATCTTGGGATCATTGTTGTTGTGTAGCAGACAGCAGTAGAGACTGAATCTGTAGTTTGTCAGACTTACGGCATCGATGTGGCATCTGTGCTGAGCTTCTTCCAGTCAGAACCAGAGTCAGAACCAGAGCCCAACACAACATCATCATCGTCATCCTCATCTTCTTCTTCACAGCTCAGATGTGTGTGTGTGTCCTTCAGCTGCTCTCTCTGCTCTTAAAGCACCTCCAGCACTTCCTCATTCACAGCTCTGAGTTCATTCCTGAATCCACTGCTGCTTTTCGCTCAGCTCTCCGGAGAACGTGACGTGTGGATCCTCAGAGCCGAAAACAACACGAGCTCTGAGAACAACACACCTGCTGCAGAGATACACCTGAGCATTTGTGATTAATGCACTTTTAATCATTTATTTCTATTAGATTTGAGTGTAATGTATAAAAAGAAGAGCGTTTATTTAAAATAGAAATCTTTTCTCTAACAATACACATTTCAGTTCAAAAGTATTGCAGTTTCCAGGAAATAATTGATAATAAATCAGCACATTATTATGATTTCTGGAGATCATGTGACACTTTATACTGGAGTAATGATAAAGGAAAATCACAGAAATTATATTTTAAAGGATATTAAAATAGAAAGTGCTATTTTTTATTGTAGTAACTTTGCAAGATTACTGTTTTTTATTATTATTATTATATTTTCCAGTATTTTTGATCAAATAAATGCAGCCTTGACGAGCAGAAGACACTTCTTTAAAAAACATTAGTCTTATCCCAAACTTTTGACCGGTCGTGTATATATTACTCCTGCTCGCTAAAAGTACTGAGAAATACAACCCACACAGGATATCATAAAGAAGCTCCTCCGACCCCATCATATCATATATAAGCACTCCAGACATTACAGACAGACTTTATTGACATAAAAAGTATTTGATTAATTTTCAGGTTTAACAATCACAATCTTCTGATATTTCCATGAGGGTCAGAAATACTGCTATTGTCTCTCATGTTTCTCATGATCCGTCCTCCTCTAAACTAAACCTGTGTTGTGCATGTCTCTAATCAAGGGTTTGTTTTGAAGCTCTGGAATGGAGCTGATCTGGTTTCAGTCACATGACATTAATGATGACGATCATGTGACTCTGGCACAATGTGACCCAGATATTTCTGGATCAACAGAATCCAAAGGTCCTTGTGGTCAGATAATAGTCAGTTCCTCTTTTCTCATACAAACATCGCTTTTCTTTATAGCCTATCAATTTGTCTAACTACATCATTCCAGATTTTATAGCAGCAGATGTTATATGAGTGTGAATCCTAGGCCAGTTGTTGACTGTGAAAGTATTATCTGATGTGTCCGAGTCCGGCTGCTCCACAGATCTCGTTGCACTCGTCTCCGTGCTGATGTTGGAGGAAGTTGTCGATCCCGTTTTGTTGAAAGTTACTAGACCTGGACTTCAAGAGCGAGTGAATCTGAGGGTCGGTCAGGTACGTCAAGCCCTTCCCGTTGGCCGTTATCCATCCTGAGGAGAATATGATGGGATATCTCTAGAAACCGTCTTAGTTTTCACAAAAAGTGTTTCTCCAGCACTTACACACACCAAACTTAGCTGTTTTACACCTCTCCATATTCTGAAGGTTTTTACAGAAGGGTTTGATGATATGTCATGTGCCTGATTATCTACAGCACTTTATTCCCAAAAACTTGGTGAAACTTGGTGACAGTATTTTTGATTTATAGAGTAGGCCTGTCACGATAACAACTTTTTCTTATTGCCCCAGAAATAATGGCGATAAGCGATATTATTGTCATGTTAAAGACCAATGCCAAAGAATATATAATCATAATGTAAGCGCATAATAGTGCAGGAAGGCCTGCACACTTCCAAATGACAAACTTTTAATTTTTAAGAATATATCAAAATATTAGATACCTTAGAAAACCTTAATAATTAACAAAAAGTGCAAAGTAACAAGCAGTAAAAAAGAATTTTCCCGTCTAAAGATGTTTCTCTTTTCTCTGTAAATGAAAGGAGGACACACTATTGCTGAAAAACAGGATCGTTACTCAGCAGTCAGATGTGTGCACACAATTCTGCAAATTAAACTTTGTTTGTATTTGCACTTTTTACATTTGAACTAGCCCTGACCACACCACGTTATGAACTACAAGCTGCTAAAGACCGCTCGGGAAAAACCTTTAACCTCAAGCATCTTTCATAGAGCAGCTCTTAATGAATCCTTCGTGAACAAATTTGGGCACAAACGTCTCAGGTGTGATCCTTAATCTTTTTTTTTTTTTTTTTTTTATGTCATACTATCTTCACTTAAGTAAAAACAATCAATTTGAATTGATTTTGTGCATTTTTTTTACCTATAAAATTACAAAATTACTCCATTGACTCATGGTCGATTGGCACGTTTTAAAACATTTTGCTCAGTTATTGGCTCATTTAATTCTTTGTGTGTGTAAAAAAAAAAAAATAATAATAATAATCTCACCCATTCATTTCCTATGGCTGCCCACTTTTGTCAATTACAGAGTTTTTTGTTTTCAAACACTTAACATTGTTGAAGCAAGTCCAAGTTTTTGTGTGTGTGTTCAGGTGGCAAACTTTTTTTACTCTCTTTTGACTCTTTTACCGCTCAGATTAAGGAAGCCATTAAAAGAATATATATATATATATATATATATATATATATATATATATATATATATATATATATATATATATATATAGCCCAGATTGGTCCCCAAGGCCTCTATGTAGGGTTAATATCTCAACAAAAATGAGAATAATTTTGACCCTGGCTTTAGTCAGTATGCAGATATATGTTCTGGAAATGTATGTAAACCAGTGCACATTTAATTAGATAATGCCTAATTTAAACATAACATTTCAGAAAAGTTTTATCTCCACTTCAGCAGAACTTACAGACACCAAAACTTAGAGATTTATTCCTCTCTATGTTATAAAGGTTTTTATTGAGGGGTTTGTCCATATATTGTTCGCATGACTTTTTATAGCATTTTATTCCTAAAAACATTGTGAATTTTTTTTCTTTTTTCCTGTTTGTCTACAATTTTTTTTCTCTGGTTTATGGCCTAATAAAAAGAGAAATCCAAAATCCCTTCAGTAAAAACCTTTGATTCTAATATGACAACAAAATCAACCAAGAATTTTCAACATGGCTTTAGATTCATGTTCTAGAAACATATGCAAACGAGCGCTGATTTAATTAGAAAATTCCTCAAATTGCAGAAAACTTAAAAAAAATGTGTGCATGTGAACATGTGTTGTTTTTTAGTCAAATTGCCCTGTAAAGTCAATCATGCGTTTATCACATCAGAATGAATGCTGAACAATGAAACAGTCTCTCACCTTGCAGATCCACCACCACTTCCTGACGACCAGAGAACTCGTAGCTGAAATGACCAAAGGCGATGCCGTATTTAGTGGCGTCATGCTTCTTGTCAGTATCTCTTGCATTGTTTGTGAGTTTTACAAATGTCCCAGACATGTACGGCTCAGCAGACAAGCAGGTTACAATACGATCCTTCTCCAGAACCTGAAACAGACGTGTGAATACAACTACATTAAAGTCTACAGTTTTGTTTTCATGTTGGAAATAACTTAATCATAACTGACATTATAAGCCACAAACAAATTATCCGTATAATATATACAATAATTAGTGATGTTCACTGATTTTTTCAATGATTCACTGTCCAAATACAGAACTGGGTTTTAAAAATACAGGTTTTTTTAGACGTACACACACAGACATGCAGTATTTTGACCAGGTTGATAAAGCAAGTAAAGTATTGGATCTCACCAGCAGCACTTCAGACGGGATGAAGAAGATCTGGGTTGTGACGTTATTATCGTACAGGCATTTATTAAACTCTGTAACATAGTACTGTGCAGTCATCTGTCTCTCCACGTCATCAAGATGCATATGGAGCCCTTTAGCTTTCAGGTATTCCTTTCCTACATAGCTGAAGATTGCAGGAGAGCAAGTGTACAAGGCATAACATAATGCACATAGTAATATTCATAACATTTCCGTCTACTATAGTGCCATCATGCCCCCACTCACTGACTGTAGAGTAACAATAACAACAATATTCTAAACATTCTAAATGTTTTATTTTATTTTTTAAATGGCCTTCATCAAAAAGAGATATTGTATGCGCTCTAAAAACATAGCCAGTCCGTTCTCAGGTGTGTAAATCAAGAAATGTCCAGAGATTTAAAGACATTTTTTTTTTTTTTTACAATTTTTGACAAAAGTGCAAAAAAGTGAAGATTGTCTTAAAAGCAGACGTTTCAACTAATGCTTTCTTCAGCACTCAGTTGTTTTTAAGACACCTCTCACTTTTTTTCTGCACTTTTTTCACCTTATATATGTTAAATTAAAGTGATTTTTGTGATATGTCAATTTTATGTCTTTTGGTGTGCGTACATTTTTTTTTTTGGTTAATTTTAAATAATAAGAATGTAGCAAAACAAATAAATATTTTACTTTCACGGTAACTCTGTACTGTAAAAAAATAAATAAATATTTAATTCATATCATGATAATTATTTATTTTGTTCTGTAAAATGTAGATTTTTTTAAAAAGTATTATTTAATTGCTTTAGAACTTTTATTTTGGCTAAAAAAAGTGTGTCATAAAATATTCACTTTTGTTAACAACAAATTTAGAAGCTATTGTTATTACAAATGTGGGAAGATAGATATGTGCTAATTTTTAATCCTCGCAGGCTTGCTACTTGAACATTAAAAAAAAATAATAATTACACAATGTATACAATTCATACTTTGTAGATTGGGAAATAAAATCTGTATAAATATAGAAAAAAGCAATGTTTTAATTCTTCTGACGTGACTGTTATCTGAAAGAATGAAACGAGTTGTACCTGTTGAGCAGTTGTTCCTGGTGCAGGTACAGCACCTGGATGGCTCGCCTCTGTTTGCCCTGGACACCCATCAGCTTCCCAATGTACACGCTGGTTTCAGAGCCTATCCAGACATCAGAAGCCTTCGAGTACTTCAGGACGATGGCATCTGCCAGATTAGATGAGGACATGTGCATCTGTTCAACCGTTCACCTCAGTTTGCAGAAGAAACACTGTGACAGATCTCTTACCGTAGGCCTGCTCCAGTTGTCTGGGCTCCAGAGGCTTCAGCGGTTTGTTCGGCAGTCTCTCAACAAGGCAGCGTTGACAAACTCCAGCCAAAAGAGATCTGTAGTCACGCTCAGTCAGGACATCACTTCCCATGATGCAGTTCTCGAAGCAGTCCTTGCACAGCGGTGCGTTGTCTCCTGTAGACGAGGGTTTGGCGGGCTGACACTTTTCAGGTGTTGAGAGATGCTCAAACCCCAGTTCCTCAAACGGGTCACTCTCGGTGGATGGCAGAGTGGTTTCTTGCCATTCCTGAATCTTATTTGGGACCTGAAGATGCTGTTCCGTCCTTTCTTTCTTGTGTGTTAACTCAAGTCGCTCTACATTAGCAATGGGGCTTAAGGATAGTTTTTGCCATGAAGAGGATGACGCAGAACTATCGCAGAGGGAAAACGAGGAAGTGCTTCCACCTTTGGTGCAGCCAACCTTTGCATCGTTATTGATTTTGCTGCTATCATGAGAGGGATCTATAACGTCCTCCTCGGTTTCTATGCCACTCTGAGACTGTCCTGATACACGTTCCCATGAAGACCCACTGCTGAAGGAACTGGAAGACGTTCTTGCATCCAGATTGTCTCTCCATCGGATACTTGGCATTTCTGATGGGTTGATCTCAACATCTTCAGTTGTGGCGAGCTCTTGCATGGCTTGGCCTTGACATTGGTTTTCTTTATTGTTTCTAAAGATGTTGGGAACGGATGGACTGGTGCTACTTTGATTGCTCGGGTTGATGATGTTTGCTTCTTGACTCCCATTGCTGAAGTCATCAACCAACTCATAAGATCCAGTGCTGCTTTGCTCATCGACAGTATGACAGCTATGATCAACCAAAACCAATGATGATCCATTGCTAGATGGATTCCTCTTGGAGGAAAACAGATCTGCTCCATGATCCGGCGGTTTCGGGAACTCTGTTGGGAGAACATCCGTGTCTGTCTGAAACGCCGTTATACATTGTGCATGAGTTGAGCATGAACCACTTCCAATGCCTTTCTCGAATGCCTCACAAACAGACTTGTGGTGCTTTCCAAAAACGTCCAATGCCTTCACAAAATCACTGAGCGTGAACGAAACAGACCCGAACTCCATTGAACGGTAGCTGTCGGGAATAAAAGAGCGGGGATCAGAATTACGAAACGTTTCTACCTTCAACAGCAACTTAATCTGCTGTATCTTCGCCATGATCTCAGTACACAAAGTTGAATCTGCTTTAGTGCAGTAGTCAACAAATACAGTCATGGCTTCCCGACAGGCGCTCATGGCTGAGATGACCATCTCGGACGGGCCGGTCATCCATCTGTGAGTCGTGGCTAAGCAGTAAGCCGCTTTGAGGAACGTGTGTAACTCCAGCTTGCTGGCGACGACGTCTCCTGTCGTCTTTGTTAGCAAGCCGATCTCAAAGGCCTCCTTAGCTAAAACGAGGTACATCCGCTGATCCTCCGCAGGGCATTTTTTTGAGAAACTGTAAGACAGTAAACAAATGCCTTGGGCGACCTGCGAGAGAGCATCAAGAGGGGGAAATAAAACATAAATACAGTATCATAACAGGGTTTGTCAGTCTGATGAACGATCCTTGTTGTTTAAAGAAGGAATATCATTTAATTTCCACTTTTTGCCAATTTAGAATTTTTACTTTCTATCTCATAATTATGACTCATTATATCATAATTTTGAGGTTTATCTCATAATCTTCACCCCCCCACATCTTTTCACTTTATCTCATAACTTTTATTTTTATGTCATAAATTTGACTTTGTCGTAACTGTTTACCTCATAGTTTATCTCATAACTTAGTAAGTCATAATTCTTTTATCTCATTTTTATAAATTTATATAAGACTTAACTCTGTAATATATAGAGTACAAAGCTGTGTCTTAATTTCTTATTTTATCCAAACTAAATCTCATATGAGCAGTTACATTATGTAACTTCTTTTTTTACTGTTTACTTAGGTTTGCACTTTTGCAACCCTGTTACCAAAGATGGGAAATTTTAAGTCACATGACTGCAGTCACTACAGAAAAATGAGTGCCTGTAATGCTTTAGTAAAAAGGACACCAGATGAACTATCCGTGGAATGAGTCAAAAGGAGATATGATTCTGTTTATTCTCAAGAACTCACCACGTTGGTCAGAACGTACAGAGATCCGTACTGACTGAACACTACGGCCATTTGAGCCGCTCGCGCCGCGGACAGCAGACGATGGCGACTCTCTCCAAGAAAACTCTGGAAGAGCGGAAAATAGTGTCCAATAACAAGCTCAACACAGGCGAACAACTGCTCTAGGACATTTTAGACTGTACTACCAAGTCAATGTGAGACTTTTTCTGAAGAGCAGTGAAGTCTTGGTCATTCATGGAGGTCAGTATGTTTGCCAGGAGCCCGAGAGACGTCCCAATACCCTGAAAACAACAACACCTGATTCAGATTCAAGACTGCCTTTCACACACTACAACTCCAGACCAAAGGAGTGATACAGCTCAAGTTTCATTGTAAGAGTGTCCAGACCTTTTTATCAGGTTGTGGAAGAGCGTAAAAGCCGATCAGAGACGCCCATATGAGTTCAGCAGCCTCAAGCCACAGACCTGATAAACACAAAACATGCTGCATTATACATTCACAATAAAAGACATGTCTGACCAGATGATCCAAACATATAATGCAATGCAATCCAGTGATGTGAGATGCTCTGGAGGCTTGAGAAGATCATTCCTCCGCTGAGGAACAGTGAAAGTAAAGCTTCTGGAAACAAACGCTCCTCAAAAGATCCTGAGGATCAGATTTGAGACTCTAAAACATGATTGATGGAGAATCAAGTAAAGCTGAGCTGCGTCAGTCCAGTAAGAGTTCATCTGGAGATATTACTGACCTTATTCTGACCTCTACTTGATCAAAATCAGGAAAGATTTGACACCAGGCATGGTGAAGATCGAGTGTGGTTTAACAGCAAAGTTTTGATGATTTCGGGCCTTAGAAATGTGCGTTTTTAGAAAAGTGCGCCTGTATCTCACCGAGCGTCTGCAGCACTTGTCCGCGCACCTGAAGACTGACGGCTTGCACTAGCGTCTGATCGCTGGCCTTCTGATACGTCCACGAGCCTGAATCACAATGAACCAGAAACAGCTTGCTGTATTTACACAGCAGAGACAATGAGCTGAAACATGAGTGGAAGTACCTGTTGAAGCATTATTACTGATCAGACTGCTGAGAATGACCTCTGCTTTCTGGAGTTTACCTGCAGCACATCAAACCAAAGAGTTGTGTTATGGATCGGTTTAGAGCTGAAACACACACACACACACACACACACACACACACACACACACAGTGTGAAGAGCTCACCAGTGTTCAGATAGACTCGAGCCTGTCTGATGATGACCTGAGGGGCGATGGGAACGTCCGGATAACGTTTGTGCAACGCTTTAGCAATCTTCAACAGCACATGAGAGCCGTCCATCCAGTACAGAAGACGGTCAACCAGGAAAACCACTGCGACCGCCCACTCCGGCTCATCAGCCGCGATGCTGTCTCTGAGAAACACCTGCAATCACAGCATCCTTCAGATCCCCGATCCAGCAGCGCTCGCTTGTGTCACACACGGTCGGATCCTTACCAGTAACTGCGGCAGATGCTTCCTGATCAGATCCGAAGAGTTCATTTTGTCCTCAGACGTCACAGACTGTTTGTACTGCCATTTCTCCTCGACGAACGGCCACTTTCTGTCGGCGGCCTCCTGGAGAAGCGTGTTCAGATCGTCCGGAAACGACTCTGAGAGTCAGAGGTCAAGAGTTTTACCGGAACACTGGACACTGCATGTCTTTCTCCGCTCAGACAATCAAAATCAATGAGGTCCAGTGTTGTTTGGACTTGCATACCACTTGCATTTTATTATCTAATGCAAACATTCATTTGGATAGTGTGTAAATATTTGGAAATATTTGGAAGTGTGTAAATATTTGTTTGGCTGCTGTTATAAACACTTATTTTGAAGAAGGAAGCAAGCCATTTTCTGATTCTAGGCAAGACTTGCTGTAAACACTAAAACTATTTGTGCTGCAAACCAGTAGTGAGTTTATGACTGATAATAAATGAAAATAAAATTATGAGAAACAACGAGTAGCTGAAAACCACACTTCAGTAAAAGTACAGATACTTTACAGAGAAAATAACTCCATTACAAGTCTCCGTATCCAAAACAACTTGAGTAAAGTCTTATGGTATCTGATTTGAATAGTACTTAAGTATTTTACTTGCACTTAATATAGGCTCAAAGATGCACAAGTCAAAGAGACGTGCCAGTGAAAACAAGAAAGCTTTGATTTGTGGGGAGAGCAATCACGTTTATTTTCTAAAACCAAAATAAATAAATAATTCATAAATAAACGTGTTTTTTTGTTTATTTTATATATTGTAAGCTTCCGGTTTTTGCAAACAGCAGGGATACTTTAAATCTAAAGCAAGCCCGTCAGTAATTACCGCGGCGGGGGGTCTGCGTGTCTCCCCTCGGTCCGCTGCGGCGGGGGGTTTGCGTGTCTCTCCTCGGTCCGCTGAGCGCGCGTCGCAGACACTCCTGCAGCAGCGCCTCCTGCTGGCCGCTCATGCTTTAATCAGAGATCTGCTGAAGTCACAGATAGACAGCACCAGTGTTTCACAATACTCATGTTTCCAATCAAATATAATACAGAATCGTGACAAAAAACTTTTCAACGTATTATTTACCCTGCTTTAAACATTCAAAAAACAGTACATTACAAATAACGTAAAAACTGATTTTTTTTTTTTTTTTTTACAAAATATTTTTTTTTCAAAAGTTTTTTTTTCTTTTAACAAAAACAACTCAACGATATATATAATAAAAGTGCTAGCGTTTTTACCTTACTTATGGAGTCTGGGGCTTCAGAGTAAAATTCACGACTACAAAACACTGTCTATGCTACAAAACAGGAATCCCCATAAACCCGTCCTCGCTGTTGGAGTAATGCTGGTAGTTCACACCTCGCTGTTAGAGTCGGAGGATCGTTGAGATACAGTTACTTTATTTAAACGTATCATCTAATAAAATAGGTTTGTAAACTTTGCTTATTTGTTTTCTGTGAATGAGTTACAATGATACAATCGGACCCGTTTAATGTTGCGTTCGCTTCCGTGTCACGTGTCCGTCCGTCTCAGCCAATCACAGCGTCGCGTGAGTGACACGCCACAACACGAACACAGACACAGCGGAGCAAGAATAATATGCACAAAACATAAATATTCATAATGTAGCAGGTTGATAAACATTTCAAATGACAAACACTTAAAAAACATACTTCAGGAACCGTTTACACAAAAATAATATGTGTAGAGTGAAGACGTTCAACAGGTGGCTCCGTGGCGCAATGGATAGCGCATTGGACTTCTAGGCGAATCTAGCGAAGTGATTCAAAGGTTGTGGGTTCGAGTCCCACCGGAGTCGCAGTTTTTATTTTTTAAAACGTGTAATCAACGTGACGAAATACTGCTACTACTAACTACACTAGTTCATTTATAATATAAATATAATAAAGCGTGGTTGATATCTGTTAGAATATACATTGCAGATTCCAGCTCAAATGAATCTTCACACTGAACATTGGTCAATGAAAACATGACTCTCCATGCAAATAACTCCTTTCTTTGATTTTTTTTCAGTACTGACAGGCATCATTAGCTTAACAAATACATGAATATACAAATGTGTGTGTTTGTGTGTCTTTGTCATAGTAACGACTGTAGTACAAACTCCACTGGTTAATAAAACATCATCTGATCTGCTAAACAACAGCATTACATGAACCCAGAGCTCATTTGTCACTGTCTGGTTTACATGATATGAATGAACTGGGGAAACTCCTGTCAGCAATGCATTCACTCATCCTCACACACACAGTAAGATTACATTGATTTGCATGCATTTGTCATCAGTGTGACTAACCTCTGTGCATCGTCTCTCTACTAACAGAAGTGGATTTAAATATACAGCATGCTATAACTTATCGGTTTCTAGGCTATTTTACTGATGAATCAGAGAACAGCATCTGTCTGTAATCAGCTAAGAGGCTATTCACTTCCACAATGAACTGTTTCAAATGTCACCAATCAATACCCAGAATCCATATGGTGTAAACTAACAAATCCGTCAGAAGATCCTACACATAACCTTCACCTTCTTATGGCAGAAAAGCTCTTAAATAAATAAAATAGCTCTGAAGGTAATCAAGTGCAGTTATTTAAAAGTGTCCAGGAGTCTCATCTGTGTTTTCACCTGCTGCTCCTCAGATGTCCAGCAGGGGTCAGTGTTTCACTGCAACTGAGAGATCGTTCATATTTAATTATGAAGTATGAATTAAGTTGGTGAATAATACATGGAGTGATGATCAATGTTTCTGTCTTTTTTTAAGCACATTATATCTGTCCCATGTTACTCTTAATGTACACACTGACTTCATCCTAGGCTGAAAGACTGTATTGAGCCTCTCTCAGCACAACGTTTGTCTTTCTGTCACTATGCTTTATGAGCTAGCAGTGATCCTGCTTTCTCTTTCTGTTTGCTCTGTTTTCTAAAACACACTTCAAATGCTGAAGTGAACTTGTAAATGAACTCTTGCACTGCTGTCTTGAACTCAGTTTTAATGTTCTCTCTCCTCCCGTGCATTAAATGTGCATTTTCTGATGTATTTACTTCCACTTCTTAAAGGTAATATCAATGGCGACGCATTTCAGAAAATACAAAAACACATTTTTATTTGATTGTTTGATCAAAATTATTGCTAGGTACAGTTTGGTAATTGGCTATTGAAATTGCTTGTAAATTGCACAAATAATAATAATAATACTTTTTTTTTTTTTTTAATTAACCCTCCTATTGCAAATAGTGCTAAAACGTTTGTACTGTACTGGAGTATATAATCAGAATCAGAATCAGAAAGAGCTTTATTGCCAAGTATGCTTGCGCATACAAGGAATTTGTTTTAGTGACATAAGCTTCCAGTAAACAGAGACAACACACAGACAAAAAAAAAAAAAAACCAACCTTTACAGGAGATTTACAAATTGGCAAATAAATAGGTGTATAAACAATTGTGCTATAAATGATAATGGAATAGGATTGAGTGAGATGCAGGAATGTTCTAGGATGGAGGGGTAACAAATAAATATAAGGATATTGCACATTTTTGCATAAGTTTAAGTGGGAAACATTTAACTGTTCATGAGGTAGATTGCCTGGGGGAAGAAACTATTCTTGTGCCTTGCTGTTCTTGTATTTGCGGCTCTGAGGCGCCGGCCAGATGGCAAAAGTTCAAAGATGGGGTGACTTGGATGTGAGGGATCCAGAGTGATTTTCTGAGTCCTTTTCCTCACTCTGGATGTATACAGTTCTTGAAGGGGGGCCAGGGGAGCACCAATAATCCTTTCGGCAGTCCGAACAGTTCTCTGTAGTCTTCTGATATCTGATTTTGTAGCTGAACCAAACCAGACAGTAATTGAAGTACACAGGACTGACTCAATGACGGCTGAGTAGAACTGTTTCAGCAGCTCCTGTGGCAGGTTAAACTTCCTCAGCTGGCGAAGGAAGTACAACCTTTGTTGGGCTTTTTTCACAATGGAGCCAATGTGATTGTCCCACTTCAGGTCCTGAGAGATGGTGGTTCCCAGGAATCTGAATGACTCCACTGCAGTCACAGTGCTGTTCATGATGGTGAGTGGGGAAAGTGCAGGGGGGTTTCTCCTAAAGAATCAGAATCAGAATCAGAATCAGAATGAGCTTTATTGCCAGGTATGTTCACACATACGAGGAATTTGTTTTCGTGACAGAGCTCCGCAGTGCAACATAACAGTCCACAGTCATCTCCACTGTTTTGAGCGTGTTCAGCTCCAGGTTCTTAAGACTGCACCAGACAGCCAGCTGCTCAACCTCCTGTCTGTAAGCAGACTCGTCACCGTCCTGGATGAGGCCGATGACTGTAGCTTCGTCTGCAAACTTCAGGAGCTTGACAGAGGGGTCTTTAGAGGTGCAGTCATTAGTGTACAGGGAGAAGAGCAGAGGGGAGAGAACACATCCCTGAGGGGCACCAGTGTTGGTGGAGCAGCTGTTTGACATGAATTTCCCCAGTCTCACTAACTGTTGCCTATCTGTCAGAAAGCTGGTGATCCACTGACAGATAGAGCTAGGAACAGAGAGCTGGGTCAGTTTGGTCTGGAGGGTTGTTGGGATGATGGTGTTTAAAGCCGAACTAAAGTCCACAAACAGGATCCTCACATAAGTCCCTGTTTTGTCCAGATGTTGCAGGATGAAGTGCAATGCCATGTTGATTGCATCATCCACGGACCTGTTTGCTCGGTACGCAAACTGCAGGGGGTCCAGTAAGGGTCCAGTGATGTCCTTCAGATAAGCCAGAACCAGTTTTTCAAACGACTTCATGACGACAGACGTTAGAGCCACAGGTCTGTAGTCGTTAAGTCCTGTTATCTTGGGTTTCTTTGGAATGGGGATTATGGTGGAGCGTTTGAAGCAGGAAGGCACTTCACACAACTCCAGAGATCTGTTGAAGATCTGTGAAAAGATGGGGGCCAGCTGGTCAGCACAGATTTTCAGACAGGCTGGTGTAACGCCATCTGGGCCTGGTGCTTTTCTTCTTTTGTTTTTCTTGAAGACCTGGCGCACATCATCTTCACAGATTTGAAGAGCAGGAGGTATGGAGAGGGGGATTGCAGGAGGTGTTAATGGTTGTGTAGGGAGATGGTCGGAATGGGTGTTGGGGGTTTCAAATCTACAATAAAACTCATTCAGGTCGTTAGCAAGTCGTTGATTAGCCTCAGTGCAAGGGGATGGTGTCTTGTAGTTTGTGATGGCTCTCAGTCCTCTCCAAACTGAAGTAGAGTCGTTGGAAGTAAACTGGTCTTCCAACTTTTTAGCGTAGGTCTTTTTAGCCGCTCTAATCTCTTTGTTCAGTGTGTTCCTGGCCTGATTGTACAAGACCCTGTCCCCATTTCTGTAGGCATCCTCTTTGGCCTGACGAAGGTGTCTGAGTTTTACTGTAAACCATGGCTTATCATTGTTGAATGTTAAATAAGTCCTGGTAGGAATGCATATATCCTCACAGAAACTAATATAGGATGTTACGGTCTCTGTGAGTTCGTCCAGATCGGTGGTAGCAGCTTCAAAAACGCTCCAGTCTGTGATGTCAAAACAAGATTGTAAATCCTGCTCTGTTTCGCTGGTCCATCTCTTCACAGTCTTTACTACAGGTTTAGCAGATTTTAGTTTCTGCTTGTAGGTCGGTATAAGATGAACCAGGCAGTGATCAGAATGTCCCAAAGCTGCTCGTGGAACAGAGTGATATGCATCCTTTATTGTGGTGTAACAGTGATCCAGTATATTACTGTCTCTGGTGGGACAGGTAACATGCTCAGGTAACAGAGTCAAACTTAAATTCTACTTTCTTATATCAGGATTTGTTATTTAATAATGTTTCTTTGTCCAGAGGATGAGTGAATGCGGACAGGAGTTTCCCTGACTGAACTCTCCTCTTTATGTGTTTAGTCTTGGGTGAATTGATTCACATAAAGAGGAGAGTTCAGTCAGGGAAACTCCTGTCCGCATTCACTCATCCTCTGGACAAAGAAACATTATTAAATAACAAATCCTGATATAAGAAAGTAGAATTTAAGTTTGACTCTACAGAGGACAGACGGTTTGGAGAACGGATGGATGGAAATTAAGGAGCTCATCAGTCTTTTAAGTTGTTTTTTGACGTTATAAAGAAATATACTTTTAAACTATCATTTGTTACATACAATACATATTAAAATGATTAATGTACAGGTGAAAGATTTGGCTGTGCTGGCACCTCCGGGACGGTGGCAATGCCTGAATCAGTCTAAGACTTGATGGTTGCTCTGTCAATTCTTCGTCATCAGTTAGGAACCTAGGTGTGCTACTTGATCGCAATCTTTCCTTAGAAAGCCACGTTTCTAGCATTTGTAAAACTGCATTTTTCCATCTCAAAAAATATCTAAATTACGGCCTATGCTCTCAATGTCAAATGCAGAAATGTTAATCCATGCATTTATGACCTCAAGGTTAGATTATTGTAATGCTTTATTGGGTGGTTGTTCTGCACGCTTAGTAAGTAGTAAAAGACAAGTAAAGAAAATATGTTAAGAGAAGAAACTTATCCTGGTGACAAGATCAACCTTCAGTCGGTCCAGAGCAGGTACATTTAATCATTTATTGTGATTGACATTAATATGAAGGTCTTAAAGCACTATTGCAGTTTTCTTTGAGTGAGTGAGTGTCAGTGAAAACAAATCTGTACAATTTTACTTTAAATTGTAACTTCAGAAATGATCATTTGAATAAATAAAATCTAGCCAATTTTCTATTATACCGGTCACAAAAGAGAAACTGAAAAAGGAGAGAAAATGGTGATTATCCATGGGAGTAACTGAGAATAAAAAAAATAATAAAATGAATGACGCTCAAGCAGAAGTGAAACGCAGAAGCAAATGATGCTTCTCTTATACTCTTATAATCACAATAGGGTTATTATTATGAAAAAACTATATAGGCATTTAATAAAAACAACAAAATTACTAAACTTCACCTACAATTAAAGTGAAAACAGAAAATATAAAACGATTGCACATAACAAACAAAACAAACAAAACACCTTCTCTAAGCCATTTATTGAAGATAAAACTGCCGAGAAAACACCAAAACCCAACATGTGAGATTCACTTCTGAAATCAGACGTCAAATCATCAAAATTATACTTTTTTCTATATGTTTTATGGGTAACACTTTTGAATACTGTTTCTTACTTACTGCATAACTAATAAGGGATTATTGAAGAACTAACATGTGATTATTCATTAACACTTAACTCACTACTGTTAACTACTGAGGAAGATGTGTTAATTAATCAGTATGTAATATAATTTTATGATTGTGTTAAGTAACAGTTAGCTAATCAGTAACTAATGTATTCTGTGATACCTCCTGAAGAAGTACTATTAATTATCTACTAGTTAGGGTTCAAGAAAAATAACTATGAAGTAACTACTAAAGAACAGTTATACACAACTACATTGAATTGTGACCCTTTCATATAAATGTTATTAGCAATATAAGTAGTAGTATGAAAATGCAATATTAATAAATGAGTACATTTTATAGAGGTTTTGCCTATGTAGTAAATTGTTTTGTGAGTGTGTTTTGTAAGAAATCAGCTTCCAGTAGGAACCCCACCATGACTCCAGTGACTTGCGATAACTTACCTTAGTTTTTTATATTTTATATACAGTACTGTATGTGTGCCTCCTCAGCATATACCACATTATCATTAATTCAATTTCTGTATGTAAGGCAAAGCCTGAGGAAAAGTGAAAATACAGGTATCCAATTTGTACTTAATACAGAATTATAAAATAATTCTGCAGGACTTATTTTGAACCTGAAACATTAGGCCTATTCTAAAGTGAAAATATTGGGATCCATTAATAATTAATAAAGAATTATTAGATAATTCCTCAAGAATTACTTAGAATCCCCCGATACTTGAAGATACATTCTATGCTTCGATAGGAGGAGTCTGATTCAAATACCAGTCTCACAGTCGAATATTCGCGGGGAGTTATGATCATGCAATTTTGACTGTATGGGTGTGCTCAAATGTCTGATTTCACATAGAACTACCGTTTTTCTCCTAATAAGTTAATATACAGCCTACAAATCTGAAAGAACAAAGTTTCATATAAATATTTTAACGTACATAAATAAATCTAACCACCGCTATAGATTTAAGTTTCGCTTTCCACCGACAGAGGAGCATCTTAGTGGCAGTGACTTAAAACTTTAACAAAACTCAAACTGACTCAGGTAGAGACTGTGTTTTTTTTTCAATCAGTTAAGGTACAAGTGATTTCGAAACCTTTCAGCCGGTTTATACTGTATATATCGTGTATATACAGAGTCCTGGCATGAAACTCTAGATGGCGCAGTCCGATAGGCCGAACTCAGTCTGACCTAATGACATCATTCACACAAATGACTGGATCATTCCTGTATCGGTAGCCAATGAGCTCACTGCTCAGCATTCAAATATATGACTAGGGCTTACTGTGAAACCAACATCTAAGATACAGTAAGTGAAAGCCTTCTAATCCAGATGGGTCGTGACCATGGAAGAGCTGTTACCGAGTCACAAGAACCTTCTGGGAAAAATGTGTATAGATATGACACTGTTATTTATTGTGTGTTAATGATTGTTCTTATTGTTCAGTACTGATTCGGAGTAGCAATTTGACTATATATTTATAAAAAATAAACTTAAAAAAAGCGTAAATATGTATGCATTTTATGGATATTCTAGACCATGCATACACACTCTTTTTCATGGCATGAGAAAATGAATTAAGTAAAATCTGTTTTCATATCAATATACACGTTTACATGAAATATTTCAATCTCAGTAATAGAGATAAGCACTGGAAATACATGAAGTCATTACGCAGAAGTTAAACAAAAATTATGTGAATTTAGACATATTTACTGGATGCGCTTGATCACTTTTCCTGTGGCATGCTGTTTTAATGACAGCGAGGAGTGCTATAGATGCACAGCTGCACGGAGGTGATGATGACGTGTGAAGTCATCTCTACAACATTCTGAAAAATACCACTGTGAGACCAACTCTAAAATATTTATCTGAGAACTGTTTTAAACAGTTTTAATTCTAGGGATTTTTATTTTTAGATATCTACAGTATTCTAAAACATAACAAGGATACTGGACAATTTTAGCATTTAGCACAAATAGCATTTATAGTCCATATCTCATATTTCCTTAATGTCTTGTACGGTGTAAAATATGGTGTCACGTGGATGGGAATATTTATGTAAATGATATGCAGATGAGGTTATGCATATTAAAGCAAAGCTCCATGTATGGTGATTTCAGGGAGGAGTCGGGGTGGAGACGCACAGTACGCAACAATCTTCCTCTGACTGGGATTAGAAAGGTTCAGGTTCAGGTTCTGTTGTACGCATAGTTTTAGAAATCTGAGAACTTTTGTGCGTACACAAAATCTAGCTTTTTTGCATACGTACACTTTTAGGATGAAATCAACAATATATATTAGGATATGTCCGATCAGAGGCCTTCCACTCCTTGAGTTCAAAGCTGATCCGATATTTACATGGGTCCTACTTATTGCCTTAAGTCTTATTTTGTTCCACAGACATTTTCCTCTTTTTTTATCCTCCATTTCTATGTTTCTAATATCTGCCCTGTGCACTGAGCACTCTCTCCTCCACATCACGAGTAGACACGCCCCTTACTGATGATTGGCATTGCAACTCAGCCCCGAATCAGATTTCTAAAGAAAAGCTGCTTACCCCACCTTTAAGCATATAAGCAGCAGCATTTAGCATATTAGGGATGGGAAGATTCCCTGATTTGGTTTTGATTTATTCTATAATCCTCGTTTGTAAGTCACTTTGGATAAATGCGTCTGCTAAATGCCTAAATGTAAATGTATAGTAAAATCATTGTATTAGCATGTGGATGCAGACTTCCCCTTTTCAAAGGATTTTTGAAATGAGTGTGCCATGTACAAACATACTGACTGCATTCATTTAATTTAGATTTTCAGATTTGCCCCATAGTGTCTATCTACAACAATATTAATTCAGTACAACTGTATGTGTGAGACAGAAATGACAAACAGGTAGCTTGATGACACCTTAGACATTTAATATTATTATTTAAGAATGTTAAGAGTATTTCATAATAATCAATGTTATAATGATGAAAAATATTTGTGAAAGACAAGGAAAGACAACTTAAACTTTGAAATATGAGAAACTTAGTGAGAGCATTTTGATTATTATGTACTTTGTTTTTAACAAATACTTTTTAAGTATGTAACTATGTTTTAAGTAAAATTAAAAAAAATGGTTCAGACTTCAAGAGGAAAACCCTGAATACTGTATCTTTTGAATCCCTTCTGATATATCTAAATGTAAAAATAATAATAGCCTGATAAAAAATCTGATCTTACCTTTTAATATTTATACCCAGTTGGGATCTGATGAACCATTTACATTTTTTGTAGAAAGATTCTTAGACTCCACTGCTTTAGCTCTTGGGGCCCAATATCATCTTTGATTACTTTTGTCTTTCTTTCACAAAGCACTACTGCTTCCTAGATGGAATTAGATAACTATCCCAGAACAAAAACAAATGTCCTGACCTCCGTTGAGAAAGAAAATATAAAGACTGGAGCCTGTGGAACTTTAATCGAATACCCCTGGTTTACATCAACCAAATGAGTTCAGTTGGCTTGTCAAGCTCATCCATCTGTGAATCTGATCAGAGATGATTTCCATGTCTTTTGCTTTTGCTTAATGGCCTTCAGCCGAAGGAGATCCATCAATGTCATCAGGTAATGAGAGGCTTTGCATGAAAGCTGGGTTATTACATATGGATTTATGTCAAATAAATTCAAGAATAAATGACCAGTGTATTGAAGTCAATAACACTGCAACACTTCACTACAAATCATGTGTGGTGACGAGGATTTTCATTCAGAAATTGCTAATAAATTTGTACAAATAATTACAAGAAATGACGGATAACATTGAATTATAACATGAAGTTATGAAATGGAAAGAATGAATCAGTATTTTTTCACAAGCTGGAAATAGGTTAGGACTTCCAGCTAAGTCATTGATAAATTTGAAAGTGAGACCAGGGATAGGAAGCATAGCACGAACTCCTACGACTACAGGACAGAAACACTCCCATCAGTGAGAACATCCTCCATCTAATCCATTGATGTAGAGATTTAAACCAACAGCTTCTCTTTCTTTTTGAGAACAGAACAGTCTGGAGTGTTATGTCCTGGCTTCCTACAATAAAAGCAAACCATTTCTCCGTTTGTACGTGCGAATGAAGCATTATCTGCAGAAGTTGAGAAAACACTCTGACGGGCAACCATCTTTTTTAACTTAAACTCTCAACTTTGACCTGCTCAGCTCATTTAAATGAACAGAACTTTGATGAGAGAGAACTAATTAATCTGCCATAAGAGCATTATCAGACAATGTAGTCTCTTTCTGTTCACTGAGATGCACAGAAACAGCACTTGGAACACAACTTTTCAACTCTTCTAAAAGATGAGCTCTCTAAGCGGTTTCTTCGTCGTAATTTTAACAGAGGAACACCAACGATCAAACAGATTCTTTCTCTCTAGCAAACTCAAGATAATTGCACTTCTCAGACTTAGAATGATTGCTTAATTTCTGGCAATATGCTTAAGGTGCAAATTCATAAGCATGAAAAATAGCAGACTTTACAATCTCATAGTCAGCACTTTACTCAGTAGCTCAGTTACTCAATACCCTTCCTGTGCTCTCCCTACCAGCACACATTGCAATAATAATTTCCAAAATTACTTTGACTCTGCAATGCATTCAAAATGGTGGAAATACTTCTCTTCTTCCTTCTCCAAAACCGGCGGCACACGACTAATGCTTTTATAAACATCAAAGACAGGCCCAGCGAGCACAGGTTCAGTGGAGAACATCTGAACAAGGGTTTGATCGGTTTGTACACTCAGCTCTAACTCAAGTTTCTGCAACTGAAACTCTTTCCTTTTCAAATTGTAACTACATTTTCCCTATCTCTAACTGTTGTTGCAATTTCTTTATTTAAAAATCATTCTCAAACTCTTTCTCTTTTAAAGCACAAATGTTGCGTTCAGCACAAAGTTTATCGAACTGCCCTTGTTGTTAAGACATCTCACTAAACTTTAAACAGAGAGGGGAGGATGAAGACTCCTTAGGGTTAATAACTTAAGCTCTTACCTCTAAAGGCTTCTACACACTGCACGTCCTATACCATACCATACCATACCATACCAACTTTATTTGTTAAGCACTTTACAACAACCAAAGTTGACCAAAGTGCTGTACAGAAAAATAAATAAATAAAAATAAAATAGATAAAATAAACATATGTACCATTTATAACCACACAATAAAAGCATTCAAAGTAACAAATTGAATCAAGTAAATAAAGTCGACTTCTTACTAGGTGTCAAAAGTCAAAGAGAAAAGATGGGTTTTAAGAAGGGTTTTAAAAACAGATAAAGAAGAGGCCTGCTTAACATGCAAAGGCAGATCATTCCATAGTTTAGGGGCAGACACAGCAAAGGCACGGTCCCCTCTGAGCTTACGCTTAGTTTTAGGCACAATCAGGAGCAGTTGATCATCTGATCTGAGAATAGGCAGCCAGTGTAATGAAGCTAAAATAGGGGAAATGTGCTCATGTTTTCGTGTGCCCGTTAAAAGACGTGCTGCTGCATTTTGTATCATCTGGAGACGGGTGATGGAGGATCCACTAACCCCCACATATAGTGAATTACTGTAGTCCAGCCGTGTAGTTACAAAGGCGTGGATAACAGTTTCAAAATGTTGTCTTGACAGAATTGGCTTTATTTTGGCCAGCTGCCTCAAATGAAATAAGCTTGATTTGACAACAGCTTTGATCTGACTGTCAAATTTAAGCTCAGGGTCCACTTTAACTCCTAGGTTTGTGATACTAGGTTTAATATAGGGTGCTAAGGAGACCACAGGTGGGGTCCCAGTGGTGCCTCCAAATACCATCACTTCTGTTTTTTATCATTAAAATTTAAAAAGTTCAGAGCCATCCAGGCCTTTATGTCATCGAGACAATTGAGTAGTTGTCCAACAGAGTTATAATTTTTCTTTTTAAGAGGTACATAAATCTGACTGTCATCTACATAACAGTGGAATGAAATGCCATACTTTCTAAGTATGGAACCAAGTGGAAACAAATACAGAGAGAAAAGTAGAGGGCCGAGGACTGAGCCCTGTGGGACCCCACACAAGAGAGGAGCAGAGGAGGATACAGAGTCACCTAAGCTAACACAAAAAGTTTGATCCGCTAAGTATGACCTAAACCACTCCAGTGCTATGCTATCTTAAAACCGGACTGGAAAACCTCTAGTATATTATGTTCTTCCAAAAAGGCCAATAGTTGACTGTACACAATCTTCTCCAAGATTTTTGAAAGGAAAGGCAATTTGGAAATAGGCCTGAAATTAGCAAGAACTGATGGATCTAGAGCAGGTTTTTTAATCAGAGGTTGAACTACTGCATGTTTTAAAATTTCAGGGACCACACCCGAGGTCAGACTACTATTTATAACTGCTACAACAGATGATCCTACAGTGGGGAAAACCTCCTTAAATAGTCGAGGGGGGACAGCATCATTTGGAGAACCTGAGGGCTTCAAATGACCAACAACCTCCTCTAAAGAGGAAAAAGTCACCAGCTCAAAATGATCAAAGACAGCCGAGCAGGGGAAAGAGATTGAAGGGTCTGAAGCTGAAGGGACAATTTGAGACCTAATAGAAGTGACCTTATCAATAAAAAAGTAAAGGAAGGTTTCACACATAACAGGGGATGCTTCCATACAAGCATTCTGCGGGGCATTTAAAAGTGAGTCAATGGTGTTAAACAAAACACGGGGCTTGTGACAATTTGCCAGAATAATATCTGAGAAATGTTTTCTTTTGGCATCTTTCACAGTTTCCTGGTAATGACGCCAGCAATCCCTTAACATTTTAAGAGACACCTGCAGTTTGTCCTTCTTCCACTTTCGCTCAGCTCTACGGCACTCACGGCTGGCGGCATGAGTCATGTCATTTAACAAGGGCTCAGATTTAGTTTTTAGGTTGCCTGGATTTTAATGGAGCCACAGTGTCTAAAACAGTTTGGCAGGTGGAGTGAAACCATGAGCAAAGCTCATCTGTATGCAATACAGACTCGGGAGTGATGGAGTTCTGATTGAACGCAACCGAGAACTGAACAGCAGTGGAAGGGTTAATCATGCGACAGCGCCGTGCCGCAGCGCGAGGTTTAACTGTATGACAGGCAAGAGCAGTCTCAAATAATACAGGCATATGGTCAGAAAACACTGCGTCACATATCTCTAGATTAAGAACAGGCAAACCATATGATAAAACAAGATCAAGTGTGTGTCCATGTTCTTGTGTGGGTCCAGACACAGATTGCACAAGATTAAAAGAATCAATGAGGTTTAAAAACCCCTTTGGCTTATCAGGACAACACACATGAACATTAAAATCCCCAACAATAAGAACACGATCATATTTAGGCATGATTTCAGCCAGAAAATCAGAAAAATCATTTAAAAAGTCCTTATTGTACTTAGGGGGCCAATAGACCACAGCACACAACACTGTGTGGGGGCGACCCATCTCAAATAAACTCAGTTCAAAGCTGCTGAAAGCAGAGGACAACAAAATCTGTTTACATTTATAATGACTCTTATATACAGTCGCTATTCCTCCTCCTCGGCCAGATGTTCGCGGGGAGTTAAAGTAGCGGCGATCTTGGTGTACAAATTCAGTGAAAGCGCTACACTCACCATCGCTCAGCCATGTCTCAGTTACACAGAGGAAAGCCAATCCTCGGGACGTGAAAAAATCCTTTAATACAAAAGTCTTATTTGCCAGATATCTAGCATTTACCAGCCCAAACCTGACAGGAACCGGCGGGTCCGCGACACTGAATGTTCGTGAAACCCGACACAGAGAGCGCAAGTTGCTGTGATTCACTCCGCGCTAGCGGAGACGAGGAGAGCAGGGTCCGCGGGGCTGGAACACACCTACCAGCCAGGCGTCGACAGGGTCCAGCGAGCGTCGAGGTATAGGCACGACTCCAAACTCAGTCCAAAAAGGCGTAGAACAACATACAAGATGGGCCTTCAACCTCACCAGCCGGCCGCTGCGTTTTCCCTGGTGGCGAGTGCGCTTTCGTCGGTGCTTACTTCGAGAAGGTGGAGCCGGGACACACCAAAGGTGAGCCGGGAGCCTCGCCTGGAGGGGGGGGGGGGGGGGGTTCACGTCCACCATCATCCAATTTTACTATATTTCCAGCAGAAAATCGCAGATCCAGCAGTGTTTGGTGATCGTACACCAGTAGAGAGTCGACATCCTAGTCAAAAAATAAAATAAACAGCAAAAACACACACAGCAATGACAGTGACAGATGGCAAGCCACGCACAATGGCGCCATCTTGTTTTCAAGATCATTGCTGGTCACACTGTGCAACATGGATCTAATAAACTTGGGTACGACATGTATGTAGACTTTACAATGATGACACCTACTGACTTGTAGGCTACGACACACGTTTCTATAGAAGAATAAAACATCATTAGCCCGTGCTAGTGGTAAACAAATAGAGCACAATGAATCACATTTTGACAGTTGTGGTTTTTATGTGTGCTGAAAAAGTGGGAGTGGCGAAAGAGGAAGAAATAAGAGCTTGAAGTAAGCAGTTTTATGTTTTAGCACCATGTTGATTTCATGTAACATTTTTACTGGTTGTTCAGTAAACGTAGCTGCAAACACACTTTGCGATGAGCATCCTGAATTTCTGACACTGACAGGAAATGATCGTAGACTATCGTTGATAGCAAGACTGTAACAACGGCCGTCTTTGAACCTCTACAACTGTACAACATAGGACCACCGATTAGGAGCCACGATCACAGTAATCGCCACGATTGTTTCACGATGCCAATCTTTTATCTGCGGCAGCCAAAAATCGTGCATTGAGTCTCAGGCTTTAAACACTTTACTCGGAAAGTGCGCTCTTCACAACTTTTATCAGTGTTTCCTTGAGCTTCTTATCACTGCTCGTTACCTCCACATCAAGTTGTTCGGCAATCTGCAAGAGCCCTTCCTTCCTGCACGTCTCTAATAATATGTCTGAAGGAAATGCAAAGAAATCCTCCACTAAAGACGATGACATGACTATTAAGAGACAGAGCAAACACGAACACAATGCGAACACACGTGTAACTAGAGTGTTAAAATGACAAATCCCATCAGCCACTTCGCCAGGGATTGTCACAGCAAACACACTCCAAAAAGAAAACATCACCGTTACAGGATAAATAAAGACTTACCGCAAGTAATTCGTCAAATTCTCTTGAAACTCGATAGGCATCGCAAACAAAAGATACAGAAAAAAACAACCTCATGAAAGTGTCAGCTCATGAAAAATGAGAGAGTCCAGTTCCTAACTACAAACAAAACTAACTAAACCTACCTGATCTTCAAAGATGTACAGGACTCTGAGCAGTGTTTAAACACTGAACTCGAAGACAATTGGCCTTTCAAACCAAAAGCTTGAAGCATACCTCCGTCCAGAATAACCTTCAAAAATAAGAAAGGAATAATAACAAACTAAAATAACAAACAGTGCCTCGATAGAGGGATTATAAATCCAGCTGAGGAGACTCTAACTACCTGAAGTCTACTCATTTACACAGGTGAACACACAAAAACACAATGCATTACTTATACATGCAGCAATCTGGGACAAGCGGACAATTTTTTATTATATCCCGTTCGTTTAAGGTCACAACATAAAAGGGATCAGACAACAAATCTAATCAATGCAAATTGTTTTATTGAATTAAACTAAAACAACTTAATAAACATAAGTCTAGGGATAATAAAGGAAATCTAAGAAATAAATATGGCAACAAAACGGGTTAACTACATGATATAAGAAATGCAAAGGGGAACAAATGTTAGCGAATCAACAAGATCTTACATGTTGAGTCAGAGCCACTCCTGAGAAACCATCCCACAGATCTCCCTCAGGCAACAGATATGCTAAAACTTACATCTAGTGCTGTTTTATTATAGGCGGGATGCAATTTTTTTTCAATACAAGCATTACAGTCAAATGTAATTCATGCAACATTTCAAACCTTAAACCCATGGGGGAAAATCAATCCATGACAACAGATTAAAAGCAGCCCAATTCCATGTCCCTCATCTCTACCTAAATCTACATCTAAAAATCATCTTTGTCACCCAGTTTTGAGAACAGATTTTCCATCAGGAGCACACTCTTTAAATAAACAGGTAGCACAGTAGGTTTTGGATCAGAGCCACAGAGAGATGGAGGGGATGCCTAGATTTAGACTCCAAAAAGCTTAAACGTAGTTTTGGTTCAGTAATGGACATTAAGACATTTTATAGTGTTTTAACATTAAAGTTACAATCATTTTTTAAAGCGGACTTTAAATATAGTGATTAAATTTAGCTTTAAGGAAACTACAGAACAGCTTTTTTCTCATCTGGTGGATCAAGATCCAAAAACTGATTGCAAAAGTCAAGAGACATTTTTAGTTGATTCCGTTAATTATCATCTCTTTCAGAAAATCTGCCCTGTATTGATGGGTGAAAAGAAGATGATCTGTGATCTCATGTCTTTCTCGTCTTCTCTTCTCTTTGGAAGACGTCTCCATTTGCTTGCTGCTTCCATTGCAGATAAGCATGCGCTGACAAACCCTGATATATCAGCTTCTTCTTAATCTGAAGGGAGAAGAAACAGATTTGTTAGGTTAAGTGCTTACAATATGTCTGCTGGTCTTCATAATCGTGCCTTACCATGTTTGAATGTACAAACCCGATTTCAAAAAAGTTGGAACTCTTTACAAATTGTGAATAAAAACAGAATGCAATGATGTGGAAGTTTCAAATTTCAATATTTTATTCAGAATACAGCATAGATGACATATGGTGTTTGCTAGTTTCAGTCCGGTGCTGTTCACATTTTCCCATCCAGCGCCACGTCATTTAATTAGCAAATGCATTTGATGGATAGTCATCGCATGTATCAGAATTAGGCTATCTATTTGCTTGCACACAAGCAGCTCCGTTGTAATTGATGCAGTATGTGGTCTGGCATTGTCATGTTGGAAAATAAAAGGTCTTCCCTGAAAGAGACGACGTCTGAATGGGAGCATATGTTGTTCTAGAACTTGGATATATCTTTCAGCATTGATGGAGTCTTTCCAGATGTGTAAGCTGCCCATGCCACACACACTCATGCAACCCCATTCCATCAGAGATGCAGGCTTCTGAACTGAGCGCTGATAACAACTTGGGTTGTCCTTCTCCTCTTTAGTACGGATGACATGGTGTCCCAGTTTTCCAAAAAGAACTTCAAATTTTGATTCGTCTGACCACAGAACAGTTTTCCTCTTTGTCACAGTCCATTTTAAATGAGCCTTGGCCCAGAGAAAACTCCTGCGCTTCTGGATCATGTTTAGATATGGCTTCTTTTTTGACCTATAGAGTTTTAGGCGAATGTCACGGTGGATTGTGTTCGCAGACAATGTTTTCTGGAAGTTTTCCTGAGCCCATGTGGTGATTTCCATTACAGTATCATTCCTGTATGTGATGCAGTGCGTCTAAGGGCTGAAGATCACGGCATCCAGTATGGTTTTACAGCCTTGACCCTTACGCACAGAGATTGTTCCAGATTCTCTGAATCTTTGGATGATATTATGCACTGTAGATTATGATAACTTCAAACTCTTAGCAATTTTTCTCTGAGAAACTCCTTTCTGATATTGCTCCACTATTTTTCGCCGCAGCATTGGGGGAATTGGTGATCCTCTGCCCATCTTGACTTCTGAGAGACACTGCCACTCTGAGATGCTCTTTTTATACCCAATCATGTGCCCAATTGACCTAATAAGTTGCAAAATGGTCCTCCAGCTGTTCCTTATATGTACATTTAACTTTTCCGGCCTCTTATTTTTTGAATGTGTAGCTCTCATGAAATCCAAAATGAGCCAATATTTGTCAGGAAATTTATATTTTATTGTGAATTTATTTATTTGTAAATTATTCCTTCCCTTTTTTACTCACAATTTGTACAGTGTCCCAACTTTTTTTGAATCTGGTTTGTAACTTGTAGAAAAAAATATTTGCATATGTACGGTAGCACTGACTGATAAGATGCACACTTCAAAATTGTTAGTAAACTTTACAAATATTTACATAGAAATGGCAAGTTACACACTTTTTAATTAATGCGAAATTTTTAAGTATAAAAACTTTAGGTTCTTTTCACGTTTGTGAAATTTACAAGCATTTGCACAGCCACATTTTTTTCAGCACAGTAAATAAAAGATTCACCAATAAAAGAATCGCTGATCAGCATCGTTAGTCTTAATTTTTGTAAATGTTGCAGTTAAAGATTAAATGTCTCACCTCCTGAAGGATTGTGGCCGTTATATCTGGATCATTCACATTCTGATCCGATTCCACCTTTATTCTCAATATCTGTCTGAACACTGTTCCTGTGGGTTACACACACACACACACACATTGCACATTGAATAATTCATTGCCAATTTTTTTCTAATATCAAAGTTACTTATGGAAAACTAATTTGGTACATTCATCAAACTGAATATTTTGAAAAACATTCAGAAATAACAATTTCATAAAATGGCACGTTCCTCTAACATTTGCATAACCAAGAAAAGATCTTAGAAACAATAATGCTTTGAGAGAACATCCAAATGTAATATTCTCATATTATTTACATTATAGAATAAACTTTAAGAATAAACAAGAAGTAACTCTCTTGGTAAAAAAAAATAATAAAAAATGGGTGTTTTGAACATTTGAAAAAACAAAATTTATGGAAATGTTAGCAAAACATTGGCTGAACATGTTTTTGTAAGCTAGGCATTCAGTACTGAAAGCATTGTCAGAGTTTTTATGTTAACTGGAATGTCGCCAAAATAGAAACCGTTTTCCCATTGTGTCTGGTTTGGACACGGAAATTAACCATGGTTTTACCGTAGTAAAAGTGTATTAACATTACCATTTGTATGACAGCAGTTTTACTACAAATATCAGGGTTAAACTACCGTTAATTTGTGGTTGCCATGTTTCTTGTTTGTTTTATTTGTAGTAAAACCATGGTTGATTTTCGTAAGGTCTGTTTTAAGAAGCCACACCACACCAATCTTGGAGAAACACTCACTGTCGTAGCAGAAGAAGGGATTCGTTTGACTGCAATCCAGATCATCCCACAGTCTGCTTTGTCGTAAATGCACCACACAGTCTCCCGATCCATCCGGCTGACTGGAATGCCAGTTCCTGAAAGAAGACGTGCTGTTATCGGACCAGACGAAAGCGTCTTTGAAAAGCCCCATGTATGAGACATCTCCTGCAGGAATCAGCTTCTGGATCTGACAGTTCTCCTCCTTGTTCCTCACGCTGACCAACTCTGTGTAAGACTTTCTGCAGTAACTCTGAGCCTCTCTCCAGGACTTCTGCAGATTGACCAACACGTATTTGCTGTATGTCTGACCTAGGAGATAAAACAGATAAGCACTAAATCAGCAGCAATCAGCGCTTAACTCCATGTCTTGTGTTTCCACAGACCGATAATGATAAGATTTTAATAATTGGTCTAATTCCCAGAGAATAGCACGTCCACATCATTGGAACCACATGATTGGAATCATTTTTCCCAGCTGATGATTGATAAATGCCCTGGGAACAGTGTTTTGAAATATTACTCAAATGTTTGACTTGTGATTAGAATGGTGTTTAAAGTTTATGAACATTTTCCTTACAACATTCTACTAACTTTTCACCCAAAATATAACATTACATTTAAATAAAATAAAACATTACATTTATTTAAAGTACTAAGAATGATAAAATGTTTTTTTTAATCATATATTTTATAAGGTTACTAAAACGTTACTTAGAACCAGTGTTTGGAATAACGGCGTTAAAAAGAACGGCGTTTTGTAACGACGTTATTTTTTCAGTGACGGGGTAATCTAATTACTTTTCCCGTCGTTACAACGCCGTTAACTTTACTGAACGTTAAATGCGGTGCGTTACTATGCATTGATTTAATATGCAATCCGAACGTACCCCTGGCTCACACAGCGAGTGAGCAGGTGGGTTAATAACGAGATAAGCGATTATGATTGGCTAAGGCAAGGTCATGTGTTTCATGGTAGCCAATCAGAGCCAGTGTTTTTACACACACGCGCCAGCGGCGCCAAACACACACAGTCACACACACGCAACAGCTACACAGAGATTCGCAGCAGCAGGAGAAATGGCGAGTCAGGAGCAATCCGATGACAAGTTGGCATTTTCAAGGTGGAGATATAAGCACTATTTCAAATTCATTGTAGTCAAAGGCAAGAACGTGCATGTAATGTGTGACACACGCATCTACAAAGCTAGTGGCCAAAAACACTTTTCTTACAAAGAGTGCAGGATAAAACTCTTGCTGTCTGTTGACGTGCAATAAATCTCGAAAGTTATGTACGAACACCTGTCTGATCTACTTATTTCACTGCTAAAAAAAACAAATCTTTGACATATAGCAACTTTTTTTTTTTCTTTTACAGTAACGCAAATAGTTACTTTCCCTGGTAACGAGTCACTTTTATTATAGAGTAATTCAGTTACTAACTCAGTTACTTTTTGGAACAAGTAGTGAGTAACTATAATTAATTACTTTTTTTTTAAAGTAACATTCCCAACAGTGCTTAGAACCTTCTTCTAACTTTATTTTCACCCAAAATGTTATTTGAATGTTTATTTTTAATATTCTAAAAAGATTCAAATGTCAAACTTTTATTATTAAAATTATTTTTTTTAAATATTCAAACAATGTTTTCTCTCAACACTGAGTACGTTTATCAACTACAAACAACATCACAAGGATGTTTTGAGAATGTTGTTCTAAAACGGTTTTAAGAATGTAACAATACATTTATAAGAACGTTACTCTGAACGTTTTGTACTCTATAACTTAAAAAAAATGTAAGTGAAAGTTGTGAAAACGCTACCTATGATCTGAGTAGTTATTATTTCTGGTGTAAACAGTTTAGTTATCAATTAAATCAGTCATTTAGCAAACATTATTTTGAATAAAACTATGTACAGATGTGCATGAATGTAAATGCAGTACCATAGAGGTCTGAGTGGTAGCATATGAAGCTCCTGCGCGTCTCACAATCTGTGTCTCGAAAGTCTCCGATAGAATCCATAACTGAACAGTATTCACCAGTATTGTTAGTTGGTTCATGTTGTCCCCAGTTTCTGTATTCAGTTTCTCCGTCCTTGTAAATCTCTGGATCAGCCCAGCGCCACTGCTCATGACCCGTTTTCCTCAGTCCGATCCAGGCGGAGTCAGTGCTCATTAAGGTTTCAAGAGCCAGAAGATCCTTCATGTCTGCCCAGTCCTCCAGGGTCACCAGATCAATGTAATTCTCTCGGCAGTATCGCTGAGCCTCAGCAAAGGTTTTGTATTCATTCACAAAGTAGAAGTTCTTATTTGACTCCACGAAGGCGTTCAAACCTTTAAAAAAGTAAATATGCAGATGCAAAATATAAATATGATGCACACCATGTTTACATGCCTGGTTTTATTGCTTCAGTATCTCACCTGTAACACAGTTTATTCCACAGATCATGAGGATGAGAAGAAGCTTCTGCTCCATGGCTCTGTCCTGCCATCAGCAAATCATGACGAATTAAAAAATGTCTAAAAATTATACACTGCATAAAGTGATGTTCTTTCTCAGTATTTTTGTTTTGTTTTCAAGTACAAATATTGAACTTGTTTTCGCTTTGAATTATGTTGATGTGGCAGATATTTATTCTTATTTTAAGGATGAACTAATATCTAATGCATTTCTCACTTCTTAATTTCTGTCATATTGCTTTTAAGATTTTTTTGTAGTTTTGTCTTGTTTTCAAATAATAATAATAAAAACAAGCATGTGTCCATTTTAAAGCTTGTTTAGATATTTGTGGTAAAAAATGACTTTTTGCCATGTACATGAATAAGGGAAAAAAATCTGTATTTTTGTTGCTTTCTAATAACAATCAATATGTAATAATTGAAAACATTGTATGCATTGTAATAAGACTTTTTAAAATTTAATTTAATTTATTATTTGTGCTGGAAAACAAGACAAGTATAAAAAGTCAGAAAAGGTCCGGCCTCACCTGTTGTGTTGAGCTATCACAGAAATCTTTTAAAACGCTCTGACACTGATCTTGTTCTGCTCCTTCGGTTTGCTCTATAACTCTTCTGAATGACACTGACTGGTTTTCATCCTGACTTTGCTTAAAACATGAAACCCATCATTCAAAACACATTAAATCAACATGGAAATGATCAGTAGCTGAGGTCAGTGGCTTAGCCAGAATTGTATTTTTGGGCGGGCCTGGGCAAAAGTGAGCTAGCACTAGGCTAACTAGCGGACGGAGTCCAGTGGCTTAGCGCAAATCCGCGGCCCCCAACCGCGTACTCAAGGGTGGGTGGGTGCAAGGGGGGCTGGTTACTTTGAAATATTGTAAATATTTGCTTTAAACCAGGAAGGTGAGCCAATGGATATCACACAAGCAACGTGCAAACTTTGCACAAGTGTTATGCGGTGAACCTAAATCTCAGTCGATTCACTAGAAAGTGAAAGTAAAAACTGACTGCGCTTTCAGCATCTGATGCTGCATCGCACCACATATTCTCTCAAAGACGACGAGAGAATCTACTTCACATGCCGATAATGGTATTTAGCTAAATGTTTTAATTTACTCCCTTAATAGTCTCTTGTGCCCCGAACATAGTCTAGTGGGGGAAATTAAATAAATAAAAAATAAATAAAGATACAAGAAACGTATTACACGTTAAACAGGTTTTTGCTTTTTTTAAAAGTCAGTGCTTGAAATAAATCTTGATTTCAGTGTTAATAATTTTAATGATAGGCCTATAATTCATTGTATAATAAGCCTGTTTTTGGAAGACCTTTAAAAAAAAAAATTCAATGAGGAGTAAGCGAGATATTACTTTCTTTTTCTTTTTCTTAAATCAAGATTAATTTTGAATGTATCTTCCCCATGAAACTTACCCACATTAGCTGGAATAAAACTTTTTTTTTTTTAACCTACTATTCTAAGCTGCTGTACCTTTTTAAGGCACTGTTCTTTCTTTTGACATATTGCATGTGCGCACATTCATGAAATATTCTGGGGACCATGAAAATTTTGTGAAAATAATCATATGCTGGTGGTTTCTGGCAACAACAACAACAAAAAGAAAACGTGTCAGGCAAAGAGTTTATTTATTTTTTTATTTTTTGAAAGTATTTTTTTTTCTGGTTTGAACTCACTTAATCTTAAGTCATTTTGCTAAGAAAATCATTTCTGTAGTGCAAGAATCTGAAATAAAACAATTTATATGTAACACATTTCTGCCACAGTGTAAACATACACATAGTGTCTAGAGCGTTAATATTTCTGTAACTACACACATGTTACAACCCTCCAAATGGTTTGTGTACATACAAATGTGTAACAGGACATATATAACTTCATTTTGTAACAACAACATATATAGGAGTAATTAGAATCATTTGGTGGAGATTGGTAGGTTTAGGGATATGTGAAGTGGGAGGAGTTGGATCTTGAGTTGGATGGAGTTGGTGCACCACTGTAATACCAGTGTACTTACATGGTAACTCCTCAGGAACTGTCCACTTAATATAAAGTGTAACATTCTGGACACCAACCACAATTGATATGTAAAGCCTTACTTACTGACTGCTGCTGTGTTTCATTAGAGTAATGACCATACCATTCAGTAGGTTGTTACATATGTGTAGTTACACAAACATTGGAGCTGTAGATACGATGTACCAATGTGTACTGAACTACTGTACTACCACTTTCACGAGTCTCTGAACAGACCGATCCAGGCACACGTGTAGTTTCCACTGCAGTAATTCTGAGCTTTATTCCAGGACGTCACTGGATCAGTAACTACACTTGGCTTTCCTTCTGAAAAACATCAGAATAACTAGAATTAACTTTACAGACCAATTCAAATCGTCTATAACATATAAAATGTAAAATCACAGCTGTCATTGTGAAAGCAAAACTGCTTGTTTGAAGACAATCTATAGGTGTTACGTTCCGGGAGCAGCACTAACTTACCTCAAACACCCAAAAGAAAAGAGAAATAAACAACGTAACACTTTCCTTAACTCCCTAGCTGAACCAAAAACAGGCATGAAAGTAATATGCAAAGAAAAAGACATTCTCTCCCTACAGCTCCAATTTTAACTCCAATATACAGAAAAAAGGAAAATAAAAAGAATATATTACGTGCTAATTATCTTTAGCTTTTCAGCAAAGTAAAAAAGAAGCAACAGAAGCACTATTAGCACACAGCTACGACCCACACATTTACACCAGCATATAACAACAATAATAACAATGTGTCCAGGGACAGAACAATAGATTATACTGATTATTCTATCATTATAGATCAAGATTGTTTTCTATACAAAAACTCTAGTAGTTGCATAGTTATTAAAATCAAATGTAATGTTTTTAAGGCTAGACGCTACAAGCAAAATCGTTTTCATGCACTGGTGAGGTTTTGGTCTATTTTGCTTCAATAACATGTCTTCATTCAGATTAGTGGAAGGAAAACATCCAAAATACATACTTAAAAGTTTAGTTTATTACACTTCATTGATTATCATGTGTAGATTTGAAATACAACACATATCTCCAAAGGCAGTTTTCTCAAAAGGAGTTTTATTTTCACTTGAGCAGCACTTACACACACCAAAATTAGCAGTTTTATTCCTCTCTATGTTATGAAGGTTTTTACTGAGCTATTTGCTCATATATCATTCAGTGATTATAACATTTTATTCCTAAAAACATGGTGAAAATGTATTTGTTTTCTGTCTTTTGACAGTATTTTCTGATTTATGGTGGGATAAAAAATAAATCCCTGCAAAAACCTTAAACTCTAATATGTCATTAAAATGAACACACATTTTGAACCTGGCTTTATACAATGTTCAGATTTACAATCTGAAAATGTATGCAAATTAGTTTGTATTTAATATGATAATGCCTCATCTGCATATTTAATTATTTCAGAAAATACAAATAATTGTCTTAATGCACTGCGATAAATAAACTGGGGAAGTTCATCCTATTACTATTACATAGTGTCTTGTCTTAAGATCATTGAGGAAAAAAAAGTAAGTACAAATACCAAACAAATAAAACTAAAAAACAATCTCTACCCATATTTTAAACTAAAACATTTAAGTTAATGTAAAACAGACTGCAGTGATGTCCTCTGATTGACATATTGGATTGACACAACTATAATGTCAATCGATAAATATTAAAATTGTTGCAGAAACCAATATGTCAGCCCATAAATAAAAGTGATGTCTACTGATTGTCCATTGGGTTGACATATTGGTTTCTATACCAATATTAAAAGTGGCTACAAAAACTGATATGCCAATCAATAAATACTGTGGCAGGCTGAAGAAGGACATGACGCGAGGACACAGGTAAAGTCCCCGAAGGGTGAATTTTACTAAGGGTAGGGTGGTGAAAAGGCGTTGGTGTGAGGCGGTTTGGTGATCGGCTTCCTCTCCAATTGGTGTGGTGTGGGTCGGTGCTCTCCCGTGTGCGGTGGGGCTGGCGGTCACACACTGCTCTCTGCCGAAACAATAGCGTAAGGGGTTAGCCGAGTCTTGTGGAGACATCTCTCACCTCTGTGTTCGTTTGCTGGGTTTAAATAACCAGAGCTTGATGGGGCGCAGGTGTGGCCCCTCAGCCCGTGACGAGCAGGTGCAGGTGTGACAGCTCTGTTACCAGGGCGACGCTGACGAGAGCTGTAGGATGTTGAGTCTTACCATCACTTTGGCTACCCCCCCCCCCCAAACAAAAAACAAAAAGGGATTAATCAAATTACTGGCTTGATCTCACCAGAATTCAGTCATCCTTAGATTTACACAGTATTGCTTTCCATTCAAATAGTTTTTTTCTGGTCTAAATCCCATTGTAGGAAAATCACACTTGCAAAGACCAGCGCCATGCGTTCACATAGTCCAATCCAAATGTAAAATTGTAGTTTATCTCTCAACTTGTCCACTTCTTCATCGGTCTGGACAGGGGCCAGGTCACTATAGTTCTGTCGGCAGTAATCTTGAGCCTCGTCCCATGTTTTATACTCTTTGATCAGAATATACTCACATGAGCTGCACAGAATGAAAGACAGAAAGCCCTGTTTGGAAAAAAATGGTGTAAAATGCGACTTACTGGAAAACTATCACATTCATCCACAAAAATACACTCAACTGAGAGCAAAAAAAAGATGAATCAATCCTTGCTCCATTGCTGCTGTCATTAGCTTGGATTAGTGAGGTCTCATCCATAGACTAGCTAAAAATGAATGGAGCCTGTTTTAAAATATAGCTGTGAACACACATCCCAGTGGATTTGTGCACTGAAATCAGTATTGTCCTTATTTTTTGACCACAGCAGCATTAGGAATTCATGGTGTAAAGATTTGCTCAGCTAATGATCCACATCAAATGTGTTTACACAAATAAAGAGAGAATCAATCCAGACAAAAGTAGTTTGCATGAAGAACCATGACATTTTTAGTCTTTAGCATCCTTGCGCACCTGCCTTTAATGCATTAAGAACAGGAAGACTGTTTTGTGTTGAACTCACATGAATGGCACCACAAAGTTGGAATTACGAATGGGAAACTTCTCTTCAAGCCCAGCATTTCCTTGTAGGAAACCTGTCCATCTATATACATTTAAGTGTTTATTTTAATATTTGTGTCTGTAGATTTTAATACATATCTTTAAATCCTGGTTTCTGAAAATGAGTTTCTCCACTTCAGCAGCACTTACAGACACCAAACCTAACAGATTTATTCCTCTCTATATCCTGAAGATTTGCACTGAGGGGTTTGTTGATATAATTGTCACAGGTCGGAGCGGACCACAGATGTCGGGAGTCACGCCCCTTCCTAGTTTCCACCTCGAGGAGGTCCCAAGAACACCCCAATGACCAGACACACGAGAGACGGTAAGTATTAAAACAGCTTTATTAAATTACTAAAAAAAAAGGTATAGGGAAGGGAGGGGGAGGGAGGCTAAAATCCAACTCTCCAATTGGGGGAGTATCAGTCTCGAGTCTCTTAGACTCCGTCACGGGAGATCTCCGGTAAGTCCTTCACTCCTCTTTCCTTCTGGCTATGTGAAGACATTCAGCTTATTCACAAGTGCCCCTTTGTTCTAGCTTGCAGGCCAGCTGCCCGGGGCCCTCTCCTTTTCCTGGACGTATCAGATACAAGTGGTAAGTAATTAGAGTTTGAATGCATGATGGATACCTGCTGCTTCCCATGGTGAACTCAGAGGCGGCCCAGCGGGTTGGACTCCCAGTCGTCCGGATGCTGGTGGAGCTGCACAATGGCTGTCGGGACCCGACAGAAACCGTACTGGTAAGTGTACGGGAGGTGTTCGCGGTTCTGTATCCTGAGTAACGGGTCGACGTGCAGGTAGACACTTCAAAGGGACCTGCTAGATCTGCACAAGAACATGCAAGTATGTCAGGACTGGACATGGACGGTGGACAGAGGGGCCACTGGCTCTTCACTTGGGGCACAGGTAAGTCTGTAGGAAAGACAACTAAGGCTTCACTTGGGCATACAGGCGAACGTACAACACAATATGCTGGCTTTAGCTTTGGGCATAGGGTAAGTACATCAAAGGTAGCTGGGACGTCACTCTGGGCATACAGGCGAATGTACAACACAATATGCTGGCTTTAGCTTTGGGCAATAGCTTACGGTGAATATACAGGGAAACAGAAAGGGATGTTACTCACACCTTTTGGGGAAATAGACGGCAGGCGTTCCTTTTCTGAGGTTTAACCCAACTGCTGATAGAGAGGCGGGTCGGAGGCTTCTGCGTTGGGCCGAACACGGCCTCCGCGGATGTCACACACAGGTAAGTTGTTTCACCCAGGGTGTGCTACACTGGGTGGGTCGGACGCTTCCCTCTCCTTTCTGCCAACCAACAGGGTGAGAGATCTAGACAGGGGCGAACCTTTGAAGAACTCCACAGCAGGTAATACACCCACAGCTGATTTCCTCCTCCAGCAGCAAACTCCTCACCCTTAATACTTCCCACTATATCCACACTGTTCTTAATTGAATTTGTTTCCCACCTCCGTTACGTGGGGTAGAAGGGTCAGGATGTCATCGACGGCATCTAATTAGAGAGGTTTTCTTCGCCCGCCTCAGTACTTACTTCCTCCACAGGATTTCTTCGGGCCTGAAAGGTGGTTTTTGACGACAAACAGCACACTGAAATTTTCAAGTGTATACACTCACAGCAAAGGACAAAGGCTCACCCACTGCACTCCACACACTCTTGGTAAATTTAGGGTCAAACCCCCCGTCTGACCAAAGACTAGTCCTGGAAATAGTGAGAACACTGATGCAACGAATATTCCGAGTTAAACGTCGCCGCCACAACACCCCAACGTCTTCTCTCACTCCTGGTCCCAGCTCACCCACAATCCTCCTCCACGGTGGGGCCGCTCACTTACTATGCCAAAAACTCACAAAAACGCTCAGATAGTTTACTCCAGATAATTATGCTGCTGCACGATGGTTCTGAGTACTCACACCGTTACTAACACGAGGTCTCTTTTCCCTCTTCTTTCCAGCTCCTGGATACTTCTCCTGCTGCCATGTGACCTAAGAGGGCCTCCTTCTGCGATATTTCCGGTGAGTCTTACTGTTCTCAACCACTCAGAATTCATTACACATGTCCATAGAGCATTTCATAGTTAGATAGACATCCCAATATACTCAGCCCGGTTTCTGTTTCTGCCAAACCCTTGTCTCTGTCTTTGCCCAGCCAACAATATTCCTCCGCCTTCTTTCCGCTGCCTTTGCCCAAACACTCCAACTCACTCGCTGTATCGGCTAGAATAAACAACTTCTCGCTCTGCAGTTTCTGAGGCCCTCTTTATACTCCTCCTTCTCTTCACACTGCCCAATCCACGATCGCCCCGTTCATCTATCCACCTGCGATCAATGAAACCCTGATTTCCTTCCCCGGTGTTCCCGGAAGTAACCGGTGTTAGAGGAATTATCGTCCGGGCGGAACCAATCTCCGTCCTTTTAGTTCCGCCCTTACAAAGTCACTCAGTGACATAATATTCATGTTTTATTCCTGAAACATGGTGAAAACGTATTGTTTCTCTGTCTGTTGACAGTGACTCACTTTTCCAGTGTTAAGATTTAAGTTCTTGAAATAATGCCGCATGTAAACATAATATTACAGAAAATGCTATACAAAAAACATTGCTGATGTACTGAGATTGGTAAAGTATGGTCATATCTGTTATTTAATATTTTTACACTATATTTACCTGTGGTGTCTTTGCACTTTTTGTAGAAAATGAGTGTTGTTTGCCAATGCAAGTCCGTACAAGACACATAGTTTGTGGAATCATTGTGTCTGGATGATGCACATGCTAAACTGTAATGCATAAGTGTTATTCAAATCCTGAACCTTAAGTCTAAGTGATAAAAACAGACCTATAGATTAATTATATACTGTAGAGGTCCATCCATTTCCAGCCAGATGGTGTTTTAGCTGGTTTAAAATGAGAATGTTGTTTTTCAGCCTGTCGCAGAAAAGAGCTTGCACTCAATAATCGATTGATATTTAGCTCTTAACTTGTTTAATTCAGTCCACTCTTCATCAGTCTGGACAGTCGCCAGGTCAATGTAGTTCTTTCAGCAGAAATCTAGAGCCTCGTTCCATGCTCGGTTCTCTCGGATCAGAACATAATCATGTAAGTCACACAGAATGACTGAGAGAAACCCTGTTTAGAAGAAATATATTCATTTCAAACGATCCACTAATATGCTAAAATCAAAAACAGTTAGCAAGCATAAGATGTGACTTAATGGAGATGGAAAATTCCTTTAGTCCAAGTGAAAAATGTACGTACTACACAGATGCACTTTATTTTATTGATGCTATTTATGGTATAGACAGCCAAAATACACAAGACATATTTTTTTTTACATTTCTTATATTCTATAAAACATACATACAAACAAAACACACACTCACCTGAAAACAAAATAAGGTGCATGGGTCTTTGTTCCATCTCTGTTGAGCTTAGATTAGGTTCGTGAGTCTGCTAATGAACTGAAGTGTCTGAATTTGATTTGAAATATGGCTTGACTAAGGAGTGAATGCACACCCAATCTCATTTGCACATTTAAATCAGCATCATCATCAGTCATTACTCGGAACTGGTGGTCTGCATTTAACCCATCCAAGTACACACACCGTGAACACACACCCAGAGCAGTGGGAAGCTATAGATCCAGCAACTGGGGGTTCAGTGCCTTGCTTGCCTTGAGACTCAGATTAGAGTCTCAAATCTGATCCTCAGGATCTTTTGAGGAGCGTTTGTTTCCAGAAGCTTTACTTTCACTGTTCCTCAGCGGAGGAATGATCTTCACAAGCCTCCAGAACATCTCACATCTTCTGAGGAGCCTTGATTTCTTCAGCTCTCAATCAGTATTGGATTGCAGTGCAGTATATGTTTTAATCATAAAGTGACAGTGTCAGCGTGAGTAATTGTACAGTAAACCCACTGATCTGGATCCACTGTCATTAATAAAGATTACAAAGTGTGCAGATTCAACTTCCTTTATGTGCAGATTCAGCCAATAACAGGTAAACGTAATTTATTAAAGGCAGTTATTATAAGATCCATGGCCTGTGTTTAATTTGTAGTTTCATTTAACCATAACCACAAATAAACATTAATTAGGCCTACTATAATAACTATGATGAATTAAAATAAAAAAAAAATATTAAAAGATGAATAAGTTAATAAAATATATTGATTAATTCAGGTATAATGTAAGACTGTTGGCCCTATTTTGATAATATTTAATCGTTGTGTTTTTAAAGTGCTGATTTTTTACAAATTGCATGGAAACCAATGGGGGTCAATGGGGGAATCAATAGGACCCCAAGACATCTTAACAAAATTTGTACAGCCCCTCCAAAGTACATTTATGTGTTGAAGCATTACATGCACTTTCATGGCCCTAAATGAGAAATATTCAAAAAACTTTGAGAAGAAATAAATAGTCTAACTAGTATTGTGAGCATTTTGAAAATCTATAATTATTCTTTTTCAGCGTTTGGAACAGCTTTCCGTTTGGCTGCTGTCTCCATGAAAACTTCACATCCGCTGCCATTCCCTGCTCTCCGAGTTTCCGCTGGACCTGAAGACAGACCAGTGTTAGACATAAAGCTTTAAACTGTCTACTGGGTCATAGAATAACATTGCGAAGAAATGAATAGAAGAAATAACTATTTCACACATATAGACACCAGAGAACCTGGAAGCGGTTCTCCACAGAACGAGGGGGTTAAGGTAACAGATCAGCACTACAGATCACAGGTGTGGTGAGAAATAATGCTCACCTCCTTCAACAGAGCATCTGCAGTCACTTGATCAATGACATTATCACCGGCTTTCACCTCCAGTCTCAATATCTGTCGCTTTACAGTTGCTATGACAAGTGATGAAATACATAAAAATACAAACTATTAGATAAAGTCATATTCAGGACAATCTGAAACACAGGTAAAACAGTTGAAGTTAAACCATTGTTTTTCTTTGGCTGGTTTTATCTCCACTTTAGCAACTCTTACATACAGTACAGTACACCAAACTTAACAGTATTATTACTATTATTATTTTATTCCTAAAATGTCATGAAATCGTGTTGTTGTTTTTGTCTGCTGACGGTGTTTTATGCATTAATAAAAACAAAAATCAAACATGCACTCTGTAAAAACCTTTAACTCTAATAAGTCAACAAAACTCAACAACTGAACCCACAACTGAGATTACGACAAACTCTCCTACTACTTCAACTACACTTCCAACTACTGTCTCTACAACAGAAACGACACAAACAACTGAGCCTACAACTGAGATTACGACAAACTCTCCTACTACTTCAACTACACTTCCAACTACTGTCTCTACAACAGAAACAACACAGACAACTGAACCTACAACTGAGATTACGACAAACTCTCCTACTACTTCAACTACACTTCCAACTACTGTTTCTACAACAGAAACGACACAAACAACTGAACCTACAACTGTGGTCCCAACAACCCCCAAAACAACCCATTTAGTTCTTTTTAGTTTTTCCAGTGATGAAACTTTTGTGGATGATTTGTCAAATACAGCTTCAGATGCATATAAAACCAGAGAAAGCAGAGTCTTAATTGAGGTATGTTGCATAGCAAAATCCCAAGGTGCTATTTGCACTGCTAGTTAAATAGTAACATATTCCTTACATTTGATTGTCTTCAGTATTTCATTCTGCACAAGAGTGTAGATATTACTGTGCCTAATTAACCCCTTACCAGTCACCCCCCGTTTTTGGCATGGAGACAGAAATGACATACCCAAAATAAAAAAGTTTCTGCTCATGATTCTTTCTGACTAGATACATATTATTAATATTATTATCATTATTTCAAGGTCATATTATATTTTCATACTTTTGCTATTTCGAAGCATTATGATTACTTGTGATTATCTGAGTAAGTCTCATTGGTGGTGATAGTGGCCGCTGCCGTTAGAAACATGTTAAAGTCATGCATGCGCAATACAACACCAGAAAGCTGTTGCCTTTCTGTCACGCTTGTAATGGAGGACAGGAGGCAAATGCAAGTAAATGATGTTTATTGAATGGAGGTTGTGATGAATGGATGCTGGAGAGTGACACAGGGACCTCGACGGCAGCACAGACAGGTGAGTGGGTGATTTGAGTGCGTTGGTAAAGGTGATGGTGGTGATAGATCCGTGAATGGTGGCGGTAATCCAGAAGCGGCCGAACAGGAAACAGAGCATGAGCAGGAACGCTGAAGGACGAACAGACATGAACACCGATGACCTCAAACAACAATCTGACAAACAAGAGACGAAAGACAGGGCATTAAGTAGGCTGTTGGAATAAGCTGCAGCTGCTGCTGATCAGATGATCAGCGGTAACACCCACATGAAACAATCAACATGACGTAACATGAACACAGCAGGAGACGGTGAACATGAACCGTGACAGTACCCCTCCTCCTAAGGACGCCTCCTGGCATCCCCAGTATCTCTTACCTGTCGATTGTAATCATCGATAAGGGAGTGATCCAGGATCTCCCTAGCAGGCACCCAACTTCTCTCCTCCGGACCGTAACCCTCCCAGCCCATCAAGTACTGAAATCCGCGTCCCCTCCATCTAGAGTCCGTCTAGAGTCCCCCCATCTATGAGTCGCGGCGGGTGGGGGTGGGGGGGGAGTGGTTGGGAACCGGGGTAGGCGGATTAATGGGAGAATGAAATACGGGCTTTATTTTAGACACATGGAAGGCGGGATGAATTCTCCTGTACGCAGGAGGGAGTTTAAGACGGACTGCCACCGGGCTAATGATCTTGGTGACAGTAAACGAGCCAATAAATTTGGGAGCCAATTTATTAGATACGGAGCGGAGAGGAATATTCTTAGTAGAAAGCCACACTTTTTGACCCACAACGTATACAGGAGGCCTAGAGCGGTGGCGATCGGATTTGGCATTAGTGTGCGTCCCCACTTGGAGTAGAGTCTCGCGGGCTCTAGTCCAAGTGCGGTGACACCTCTGGACGAAGGAGTGAACGGAGGGGACCGCGACCTCGGATTCCAGACTGGGAAAAATAGGTGGCTGGTAACCTACAGTGGTTGAAGTAACCCATCAGGGGGTCGATTGGAAGTCTTACCAGTGGCACAAACCGAGCAAGCCAAAACAAAACTGTGAATGTCGCGAGCCATAAGTGGCCACCAGAATCGTTGCTTGACCAAAAATTTAGTACGGTTAACTCCTGGATGGCAAGCCACATTAGAGCAATGTCCCCACTGGATAACGTTGGATCGTAATCCCTCCGGCACAAATAAGCGTTTCGGTGGGCACACGGGCGGAGGCTTTACCCCTTCTAAGGCCGTCTTGACCTTTGATTCGATCTCCCATGTGAGTGTAGAGACCACTAATGTCTCAGGAAAAATACCCTCGGGAGTGGACGGGCGTTCGGAACGGTCAAAAATACGTGACAAAGAGTCGGGTTTAATATTTTTGGAACCCGGGCGGTACGAGATAGTAAAATCAAAACGTCCGAAAAAAAGTGCCCACTGAGCCTGCCTGGAGTTCAACCTTTTGGCAGAGCTAATGTATTCTAAATTCTTGTGGTCTGTCCATACAATAAAAGGAACCCCCGATCCTTCTAACCAGTGGCGCCATTCCTCTAATGCCATCTTCACTGCCAACAACTCTCGGTTACCAATATCATAATTTTGTTCGGCAGGAGATAAATGATAAGAAAAATACACGCATGGGTGGACCTTGTCGTCTGAGGGAGAACGTTGCGATAACACTGCTCCTACCCCCACCTCCGACGCATCGACCTCCACCACTTCCTGTTTGTTGTTGGCGGCTGTACTGCGTTTGAGCTCCGTCACTATATTCTTTTCATTGACTATTTTTAACCCATAAATCAATTTTATACATCATCGTTTCCGTTTATATAACGTGTGAATATATCCTCTATTGTATTCTACAACAAAAACAATCAGAGCGCCTCGCTATCACTAGTTTTATTTTGATCTCCCGGGTCCGCTATTAGCTTTTAGCCCGTTAGCATCAGCGGCGTGGTTGCGCTAACATTGCTAATACTCTATTCACACACATTACCACTGCTGTACTCACTGTTACTTGCTTTAATGGTGGATGAATGTCTCCACTCTGTGCAGCTCGAGCTCGAGGCCGTGGGAAAGCAGATTCGCGACCTGGAGGTGAGGCAGGCCCAGCTGAGAGAGCGGAGAACAGCGCTGGAATCATCCCGGGCTGACGCTCACAAAAGTACACAGCGATCTGCTAACAGTCCCACCACGTCTACTCCGTGTGTTTCTCTGCACAGGCCCGGTGCACCCAGGACGCGATCTTCCCAGATGTCCTTCACTGCGACGCCGGGACACCACGGACCCTGGGTGCATCCACAGCGGAGGACGCGAGCCGGGTCCCGGGCGACGACTTCTCCCCCTCCTGCCTTCGACATCTCCATCCGGAACCGCTTCGCTCCCCTCCGCGAGACAGGACGCGACGCTGTGATCATCGGAGACTCCATCGTCCGACACGTAAGTGCTACGTTAGCCGAAGGTAAAGTGCACACTCATTGTTTGCCTGGTGCTCGTGTTCTCGATGTTTCTGCGCAGATACCCGCGATCCTGAAGGTCGACAAGAGCCCCAGAGCGGTCGTGCTTCACGCCGGGGTTAACGACACCACGCTGCGGCAGACGGAGACGCTGAAGATGGACTTCAGCAGCCTGATCGAGACGGTTCGCAGCACGACGCCCGCGGCGACGATCGTCGTGTCAGGACCACTGCCCACGTATCGACGAGGACACGAAAGGTTCAGTAGACTTTTTGCTTTAAATGAATGGCTGTTGTCATGGTGTAAAGAACAGAAACTGCTATTTGTTAACAACTGGAATCTTTTCTGGGAGCGTCCTAGGCTGTTTCGCGCTGATGGATTACACCCCAGCAGAATCGGAGCGGAGCTGCTCTCTGACAACATCTCCAGGACACTTCGCTCCATGTGACTAGTAAGACAATTCTCTAATAACTATTATGATGAGTTTTGTTCCACCCGCTTAAATGATAAAAGTACTTGTGCTGTAAAAACTATTAAGACTGTGTCTGTTCCCCGAATAGTGAGGTCAAAATATAATGTAGGATCTAGAAAAAATCTCATCGTAATTAAACCAGAAAAATGTAAAGTAAATGAACAAAAACAATTTTTAAAGTTTGGGCTCATAAATATTAGATCACTCACACCCAAAGCAGTTATTGTAAATGAAATGATCACAGAAAATAGTTTTGATGTACTCTGCTTGACTGAAACCTGGCTAAAACCAAATGATTATTTTGGTCTAAATGAGTCTACTCCACCAAACTACTGTTATAAGCATGAGGCCCGTCAGACTGGTCGTGGCGGAGGTGTTGCAACAATATATAGTGATATTCTCAATGTTACCCAGAAAACAGGATACAGGTTTAACTCTTTTGAAATACTTCTGCTAAATGTTACACTGTCAGACATGCAAAAGAAGTCTAATGTATCTCTTGCTCTGGCTACTGTGTATAGGCCACCAGGGCCGTATACAGAATTCCTAAAAGAATTTGCAGATTTCCTCTCAGACCTTCTAGTTACAGTTGATAAGGCGCTAATCATGGGAGATTTTAATATTCACGTTGATAATGCAAATGATACATTAGGACTTGCGTTTACTGACCTAATAAACTCCTTTGGAGTCAAGCAAAATGTCACCGGGCCCACTCATCGTTTTAATCATACACTAGATCTAATTATATCGCATGGAATCGATCTTACTGCTATAGATATTGTACCCCAATGTGATGATATTACAGACCATTTCCTTGTATCGTGCATGCTGCGTATAACTGATATTAACTATATGTCTCAGCGTTACCGTCTGGGCAGAACTATTGTTCCAGCCACCAAAGACAGATTCGCAAATAACCTGCCTGATCTATCTCAACTGCTATTTGTACCCAAAAATACACATGAATTAGACGAAATTACTGACAACATGGGCACTATTTTCTCTAATACATTAGAAGCTGTTGCCCCCATCAAATTGAAAAAGGTTAGAGAAAAACGTACTGTGCCATGGTATAACAGTAATACTCACTCTCTCAAGAAAGTAACTCGTAGTCTTGAACGCAAATGGAGAAAAACTAACTTGGAAGTTTTTAAAATTGCATGGAAAAACAGTATGTCCAGGTATAGACAGGCTCTAAAAACTGCTAGGGCAGAGCATATCCACAAACTCATTGAAAATAACCAAAACAATCCAAGGTTTTTATTTAGCACAGTGGCTAAATTAACAAATTACCAGACGCCACCTGATTCAAATATTCCACCAACGTTAAATAGTAATGACTTTATGAATTTCTTCACTGATAAAATAGATAACATTAGAAATACAATAGCAAATGTAGATTCTACAGCGTCTAACACTTCAGTTTCATCCATCGCACCCAAAGATAAACTGCAGTGCTTTACAAATATAGGACAGGAAGAGCTAAATAAACTTATCACTGTATCTAAACCAACAACATGTTTATTAGATCCTGTACCCACTAAATTACTAAAAGAGCTGTTACCTGTAGCCGAAGAACCGCTTCTCAATATCATTAACTCGTCGTTATCTTTAGGTCACGTCCCAAAACCATTCAAGCTGGCGGTTATCAAGCCTCTTATTAAGAAACCAAAACTAGATCCTAGTGTACTGGCAAATTATAGGCCTATTTCAAATCTTCCATTTATGTCTAAAATTTTAGAAAAAGTTGTGTCTGCTCAATTGAGCACCTTCCTGCATAAAAATGATCTGTATGAAGAATTTCAGTCAGGTTTTAGGCCCCACCATAGCACAGAAACTGCACTTGTTAAAATTACAAATGACCTGCTTCTTGCGTCAGATCAAGGCTGCATCTCATTTCTAGTCTTACTTGATCTTAGTGCTGCGTTCGACACCATAGATCATGACATACTCATAGATCGATTACAAAACTATACAGGTATTCAAGGGCAGGCTCTAAGATGGTTTAGATCCTACCTGTCCGATCGCTACCATTTTGTTTACTTAAATGGGGTGTCATCTCATTTATCATCAGTAAAATATGGAGTGCCACAAGGATCCGTCCTAGGTCCCCTTCTATTTTCAATATACATGTTGCCCCTTGGTAATATTATTAGAAAATACGGAATTAGCTTCCACTGTTATGCTGATGATACTCAGCTATATATTTCAACGAGACCAGATGAAACTTCCCAATTATCTAAGCTAACAGAGTGTGTTAAAAATGTAAAAGATTGGATGACAAATAATTTTCTCCAATTAAATTCGGATAAGACAGAGATATTAATTATTGGACCAAAAAACACCACACAGAATCTTGTAGATTACAATCTGCAACTAGACGGATGTACTGTTACTTCCTCTACAGTCAGAAATCTGGGTGTTATATTGGACAGCAATTTGTCTTTTGAAAATCATATTTCCAATGTTACAAAAACCGCATTCTTCCATCTTAGAAACATTGCCAAGCTACGAAACATGTTATCTGTTTCTGATGCAGAAAAGCTAGTTCATGCTTTCATGACCTCTAGACTGGACTATTGTAATGGACTTCTAGGTGGTTGTCCTGCTTCGTCAATAAACAAGCTACAGGTCGTCCAAAATGCAGCAGCTAGAGTCCTTACCAGGTCAAGAAAATATGATCATATTACCCCTATTTTACAGTCTCTGCACTGGCTACCTATTAAGTTCCGTATCAGTTACAAATTATCATTACTTACCTATAAGGCCCTAAATGGTTTAGCTCCTGCGTACCTAACTAGCCTTCTACCACGCTACAACCCATCACGCACCCTAAGGTCACAAAACGCTGGACTTTTGGTAGTTCCTAGGATAGCAAAGTCCACTAAAGGAGGTAGAGCTTTTTCACATTTGGCTCCCAAACTCTGGAATAGCCTTCCTGATAATGTTCGGGGTTCAGACACACTCTCTCTGTTTAAATCTAGATTAAAAACGCATCTCTTTCGCCAAGCATTCGAATAATGTATCTCTTAAATTGTGAGTGTAGTTGCATCTGCATTTTTATTCTTTAGCTTGGGTTAAACTAATTTTACTTTGTTGGATCAGCAGCTATGCTAATGATGTCTCTATTTTGTTTCTATGTTTTGCCACGGGATTTACATCCCGTGGTAACTAGGATTTACACAAGCTCCAGTCTGGATCCAGAACACCTGAGAAGAGATGATGCTGACCCTCAGAGGACCCCAGATGATGCTAACCTTGAATCAACAAACAGAACTAACAATTATTGCTACATGTGTGACTGCATCCTATAAATTACTATTAATTAATAATATTGATAGTTCATCATCTAGCTGACTACGTCTTGTATTATTATTATTATTTTTATTTTTCTAAAATCCTGTCAAACGTGCACAAACTACTAGCTACTACTAAATATTGTAGAAACATAATTTTCTGTAAAGTTGCTTTGTAACGATTTGTATTGTAAAAAGCGCTATACAAATAAACTTGAATTGAATTGAATTGAATTGAATCGACCTCCACCACAAACTGACGTGCTGGGTCAGGGGTGATCAAGATAGGGGCTGAAACAAAGCAGCTCTTCAGTTTGGCAAACACAGCCTCAGCTGTGTCTGACCACCTGAACGTAGTTTTGGCAAGGTCAAGGCGGTCAGAGGTGTGGCTAGTTGGCTAAAGTTGCGAATAAAATGCCGGTAGAAATTGGCGAACCCCAGAAACCTCTGTAGGGCCTTACGGGAATCTGGACTTGGCCACTCTACCACAGCCTTAACCTTCTCGGGATCCATGCGTATTCCCTCAGTCGACACGATATACCCCAGAAATGGAATCGACTGTGCATGAAACTCGCATTTCTCCGCCTTGAAAAAAACCCATTCTCTAGCAACCTCTGAAGCACTCGTCGAACGTGCTGCACATGTTCCTGGAGAGAAGAAGAAAAAATCAATATGTCGTCCAGGTAGACATATATGAACTGATCAATCATATGTCGTAGCACGTCGTTGACGAGTGCCTGGAAGACCGCTGGGAAGTTGGAAAGCCCGAAGGGCATAACCAAGTATTCAAAGTTCCCTCTGGGGGTATTAAAGGCGGTCTTCCATTCATCCCCCTCCCTGATACCAAATGATAAGCATTGAGTAAGTCCAGTTTTGTGAAAATCGACGCTCCCTGCAACCTCTCGAAGGCTGAAGACATCAACGGCAAAGGATAAGTATTCTTTACCGTGATGTTGTTCAGTCCCCGGTAATCAATACAAGGTCGCAGTGATCCGTCCTTCTTCCCCACAAAAAAGAACCCCGCCCCCGCTGGAGAAGAGGAAGGGCGGATGAACTTCGAAGCTAGAGAATCAGAAATATATTTCTCCATAGCCTCCCTTTCCAGAACAGAAAGTGAATGTAATTTGCCTTTAGGCGGATACTTACCTGACAGTAATTCTATGGCACAGTCGTAGGGACGAGGAACCAAGGGTGACAGAGGACTATGGGTGCCAGAGGAGAGTCAAGTATGTGGAAGGAAATGGTTTCAGAGTGATTGCCTGATGTGATGAGGGTGATGTCTTCAGTGACGTGAGATATGACCAGGAGTTTCTGTCCATTGAGTGAGTGAACAGTGATGTGGTGCGGAAGGGCTCTGAGGGAAATGTGTAGTCTGTGTGCCAGTGTGCTGTCCATGAAATTACCTTCTGCCCCTGAGTCCAGTAGTGCTTGACAGTCGTGGGTCTGTGCTGACCATCTAATCTTCCTGGAAGGAGCGTAGATGATGATGAGGTCTTCTCGGCGGAGATCCCACCCGATAGTAGCCTCATACGTACTACCGGGCTTTGCCTTTTACTGGACAGGTGTAAGCGTGATGTCCGGTTCCCCCGCAGTAGAGGCACAGGCCAAGGGACCTCCGCCTCTCCTTCTCCTCCCGGGAAAGCCGAGCTCGCCCTACCTGCATGGGCTCGTGATCGTAGGAGGGGCTGGCCGTGTCCCCGCCGCTGAACCACACGTCAGTAGGTATCCTGGATGTGGAACTGGGTAAGCTCCGCCTCTCCATCTGCATCAGACGTGCGTCGACCCGCAAAACCAGTTCTATGAGCCCATTCAGAGAAGTAGGAAGATGCAGGGCGTAGATCTCTTTCTGGACGCGGTCAGCCAGCCCATGCAGGAACATGTCCCACTGCGCCTCCTAGTTCCAATGACACTCCACCGCCAGGGTTCGGAACTCGATGGAATAGTCCGAGATGGATCTCTCATGCTGACGTAGCTCTGCAAGCCTCCTGGCCGCCTCCCTCCCGGCGACGGCCCGATCAAAGACCCATCTCATCTCGGCGGAGAGTGACTGAAACGAGGCGCAGCATGGGTCCTGGTTCTCCCACACCGCTGTTCCCCATAATGCCGCCCTCCCAGAGGGCAGAGTTAACACCTTTGCCCTCTCATTGGCGAAGGTTCTGGGTTGGAGGGAAAAGTGCATGTCACAGCGGTTTAAGAAAGCTCTACAAAATTTGGGCTCACCCGAGTAAGACTCCGGAATAGGGAGACGTGGTTCCGGCTGGGAGGGGGTCTCTGATGGTGCTGGAGGAACAGGCGGTGTGACTGGCGCAGTGGGAGCTCGTAGTAGCTGGAACTGTTGGGTGAGCTCAGACACCTGCGTCACCAAAGCCTGAACCGTGCGACCAGTGTCGTTAAGATTCCTCTCCTGGGAGTCCATCCTCCTAACACTGGCACTGAGAAAATCTTCGCGGATGGTTGATTACTCTCTGCCTCCATTGTTGGTCAGATCGTTCTGTCAGGCTTGTAATGGAGGACAGGAGGCAAATGCAAGTAAATGATGTTTATTGAATGGAGGTTGTGATGAATGGATGCTGGAGAGTGACGCAGGGACCTCGACGGCAGCACAGACAGGTAAGTGGGTGATTTGAGTGCGTTGGTAGAGGTGATGGTGGTGATAGATCCGTGAATGGTGGCGGTAATCCAGAAGCGGCCGAACAGGAAACAGAGCATGAGCAGGAACGCTGAGGACCGAGGACCTCAAACAACGATCTGACAAACAAGACACGAAAGACAGGGCATTAAGTAGGCTGTTGGAATGAGATGCAGCTGCCCACATGAAACAATCAACATGACGTAACATGAACACAGCAGGAGACATGAACACACTTTCAACGTCGTCATCCGTGGTTAAACTTACTTGAAGTAAATGTTTGAGTTTTTGTCATCATGAAAAGGTCATAGCCATCAGGGGCTCAGTATCTCAAGAAGAAAAAAGAAGATGAGAAAAAGAAAGCAAAATATACAGGTATGTTACAAATTGTTCTACTACAAGCTCCATCATCACTACGAGCAATACATGACACTGTCACTGCATTATTAGCACCACGGGACGGATTTACGTCATGCTCATTTCAGTAGCGGAATATTATAGCAGGGTTTTTCCTGCATTGAAATTTATTTGGCGCCTGCAAAAAAGCATATTTTTGTCCCGTCAAAAGCCTTATTTGATCGGTGAATGAATCTCAGGGTTGCAAACAGCGCGCTTTTCGGCGCCTCCCGCGTTTTTCACGTCAGTTTGGGTGACTTGGGTCTGAGATCGGTCTGATTATAATTTCACAAAGTCATCTGAAGCCATTCCATAGCTTAATGTGAGGGACAGAAGACTATTTACATCATTAAATTAAAGTATACGGAAACCTCTTTTTCCCTCCTCCGTGGCTGTCAATCATTCTCCATTCAGTATTCAAACAGCGCCCTCGCCTCCTCTGGTTACAGCAGGATGCACTGTAAAACTCTCTCCAATATTATATATTCACATTATAATGCTTTATCTGTAGATTAAAGTCTGTGGATTTGCATAAAATGACTTTATTTTGTGTATTTGTATTTTATATTTGTTGTATTTTATTCTGCACCCGCGATGCGCATACGCGCTTTGTGCGCTCTGTTTTGAAACGTTTCATATTATCATGGTTTTGCGGACTGAAAGATTATTAAAAGCCTGTATTTTTTATACCTAGCCTGCACAATACATTTAAAATAAGCATAATTTAATTGTATATTGTTTCTGTGTAGTGTAGTGTAGTGTAGGCTTTATAAATATATAAACTTCTGAATTCTTGACATTCATATATAAATATAAAATTGTGAAATGTATGATTTGGCTGTGTATTATGAAAATCTGTTTGTTTATGCTGGAGAGTTTTATATTAATGGTACAAACAACAATCTTGACAGGTGCACTCAACAAATTCTTGGAGAAACACAAGGCAGATGTTACTGTAAGAAGAGAAGCATCAGAGTCAAGCCCCAGTCCTAACTGTAAGTGTTTACTTCTTGTTTACAGCTTTAGCTATATAGAATAGTTTCAAAAGAGTTTAAAATGGTATGTAACATTTGTCATATGGCATATGCCATGTCTGATTGTACATGTAGGTGAAGATGACACATCAAACTCAGGGACAGCCACTGGATTCTGGCCAGACTAGGCCATCAGCAGGTGTGTATATGTTTCTCATATGAAAGACTGTTGTACAATAGTTACTCTCATACACTGGATAGGGTACTAAAAAAATTGTATTGCTATTGAAATTTTTTTTGTGGAAAAAACAATTCTTAAAAATATTTTTGTTGTGTACATGAACACTAATGTACCATCTTCATTAGATTGTATTTAGAGTAAAATAATAACAGTTTCTTCTAGTTTGTTTTTGTATCACATTACTAAACATTTTTTTGTTAATAGAATACAATTTTAACTAGCATAATAAGAGTTTAAATTTGCTCTGAAATATATGATCTTTTTTTAAATCTTTTTATCATGCATGGGTTCATATAAATATTTTTGTATACATATAACACAGAGAGCTTGTAGAATTCACTCACAAAAATAGATGAGTCATGTTTTGCTTTGTTTACAGATGAGGCACTAAGTTTTTCATTGTGTGGTGTGGCTGCTGCTGCTGCTACACATCTACAGGCTGCTGCAGTCCATTTACAAACATCAGAAAGTGAGCTGACTGTGGCAGCACTTCTAGACCCTGCTGAATGGCCAGCCACGACAGACAAAGTTACAATAGAACTAGTGCACAGAGGACCATGTGAGTTGACACCAGACTTCATATTTCCGAAAAGAGAAGATGGAAGAGGGTGCCATCACCATTACTTTTTTATAAAATTACAGAATGGTGAAAAAATGAAGAGAAGCTGGCTGGTCTATTCTAAAAAATCTTACAGTCCTTCCTGCTTCTGTTGCAAGATATTCTCAATTAGAGATTATAATCTAATTACCAAAGGACTGAATGATTGGAGAAATTGTGCTGACATCTTGAAAAACCATGAGAGTACTCCAGAACATAACAAGCATATGGCATCATGGAAGGAATTAGATATTCGTTTGGAAAAAAGGCAAACAATAGATCAGGTGGAAATGATGCGCTTAGAAGGGGAGAGAAATAGGTGGCGTGACGTTCTCAAAAGGTTGGTAGCCATCATTCAGTCTTTGGCAGAGAGAAATATGGGTCTAAGAGGAACATCAGATGCCCTGTATGACCCAAATAATGAAAACTTCCTTAAAGAAGTTGAAGTCATGGCAAAAATTTGACCCGGTGTTAAAACATCATATAGGTCTTATTCAAAGTGGAGCCACCCACACCACGTACCTGGGTAATATCATTCAAGGCGAGTTGATTGAGTGCATAAGTAAGAGAATTATGGAAACAGTGGCTAATGAGATCAAAGAGGCAAAATATTTTTCACTAATTGTGGACAGCACCCCTGATGTCAGTCATATAGAACAGGTCTCACTTACCATTCGAATTGTGGCAGTACACAATGTGGAAATTAAAGAATACTTTATGGGGTTCCTTGAATCTGAAGAATCCACTGGAGAAAGCCTATCATCCCTCATTCTAAAGAGACTGCAGGAGCTCAACATCTCTTTTGAAGATTGCAGGGGAAAGTCGTATGATAATGGGGCAAATATGAAGGGAAAAAAGAAAGGTGTCCAAGCCAGACTGCTAGAAATCAACCCAAAGGCCTTTTTTGTGCCATGTGCAACACACTCTTTAAACCTGGTGGTAGCTGATGCAGGAAAAGGCTCCCCAGAAGCTGGTGTACATTTTGGTTACCTGCAGAAGCTGTTCACTCTTTTCTCAGCCTCCACACAACGTTGGTCTATTCTAAAAAGCCATGTCAATCTTACTGTGAAATCCTGGACAGAGACAAGATGGGAGAGTCGAGTGAAGAGTGTGGAAGCTGTGAGGTACCAGGCTGCAGAAGTTAGGGATGCCCTTCTAGAAGTAAAGGAGAAAGCCAATGACCCAGTGGTTAAAATTGAGGCACACACATTAGCTGAGGAAGTAGGGTCATATCGCTTTGCCAACTGCACTGTAGTATGGTATGACATCCTCATTCAAATTCATCATGTCAGCAAATTAATGCAGTCAGAGTCCATGCAGTTGGATGTTGCTGTCAATCTGCTGAAGAAAACTGAGGCCTCTCTCAAGAGCTACAGAAAGACAGGGTTTGCTTCTGCACAAGCAACTGCCAGAGAAATATGTGAGGAGATGAACGTAGAGGCAGTGCTCAAGCATAAGAGACTCAGAAAAACAAATTGTCACTTCTCTTATGAGTCTCATGATAAGCCCTTCAATGATGCAATGAAACAAATGGAGGTTTGTTTTTTCAATAATGTTGTGGATGTTTGCATTAAATCACTGCATGAGCGTTTTGAGACCCTGAGTAAAGTTGAAAACAAGTTTGGAGTCCTCACAAGCTTCCCTAAGCCTTCAACCCTGGAAATATGTCAACAGTGTGCAACACTGAGTAACGCCCTGACTAGCAATGGTCAGTCAGATCTGAATGGAAAGGAACTTGCACTAGAAATGCAACATTTTCCAGATTTCCCAAAGAACACCATGACATCACTGGAACTGTTGTCCTTCATAGAAGAAAATAAATTGAAGGAAATTTTCCCCAATATGTTGGTGGCTGTCCGAATTGCTGCAACTTCTCCTGTAAGTGTGGCTAGTGCAGAGAGGAGCTTCTCAAAATTGAAGCTCATTAAAACATACCTGAGGTCTACAATGACACAGCACCGTCTCAATGGCCTGTCAATGATGAGCATAAACAGGGATGTTTCCAGGCAGATGTCCAATGATGACATTATTGACACTTTTGCAGCTATTAAGTCTAGACGTGTCCACTTTTAAAGCTATCGAAAATAGTAAACATGCTCAAATATGCCATGGTCAATTTGTTTTAAGTCCTTGGTTACCAGTTACTTCATTTGAACATGGATGTGCATGGTTGTTTTACTGAAAAGTGGTTACTGTGTATTATTGTATAGCTAATATGTGTGTATCAGTGTGTATCAGTCTCTCCTCTCTTCCTTCTCTGCAAATGTCTTCATGGCTAAAACATCCTACTACCACAACAAAATTAACAACTGTTGTGATGCTCGGACACTCTTCAAGACTTTCTCTTCTCTTCTTAATCTGCCTCCACCACCTCCTCCATCGACTCTTACAGCGGACGACTTTGCAGCTTTCTTCACAAATAAGACAAGATCCATCAGTGACCACTTCTCCACACCGCAGACTGAGGACAACTTCACAATGACCGACGCACACCCTTTCTCCTTCTCCCCACTCTCAGAGATGGACGTCTCCAAACTTCTCCTGTCCAATCATCCTACTACTTGTCTACTTGATCCAATCCCCACTCACCTCCTTCTAGCGATCTCTTCTTCAGTCATATCTTCGCTTACTCACATTATCAACTCCTCTCTTCATTCTGGAACATTTCCCTCAGCATTCAAGCAGGCTCGGGTAAGCCCACTGCTCAAGAAACCATCTCTAAATCCAGCACTTATTGAAAACTACAGACCGGTATCCCTTCTTCCATTCATTGCAAAGACACTTGAGCGAGCTGTGTTCAACCAGATTTCTATGTTCCTTGTACAGAACAACCTCCTGGACAGCAACTAATCTGGCATCAAAAGTGGCCACTCAACTGAGAATGCTCTGCTCTCGGTTACTGAAGCCCTGCGACTAGCAAGAGCAGCTTCAAAATCCTCGGTACTCATCTTACTGGACCTGTCTGCTGCTTTTGACACTGTTAATCACCAGATTCTCCTGTCCACCCTCAGAAAGATGGGCATCTCTGGAACTGCACTCCTGTGGGTTAAGTCCTACCTCTCTGCCAGATCCTTCAGTGTGTCTTGGAGGGGTGATGTTTCAAAGTCACACCACCTTGCTACTGGGGTTCCTCAAGGCTCAGTACTTGGACCACTTCTCTTCTCCATCTACATGACATCATTAGGATCTGTCATTCAGAAGCATGGCTTTTCTTATCACTGCTACGCTGATGACAGCAAACTCTACTTCTCATTCCAGCCAGATGACTCGACGGTAGCTGCTCGCAATTCAGCCTGTCTGAGTGACATTTCTAGCTGGATGAATGACCATCACCTTCAGCTTAACCTTACGAAGACCGAACTCCTGGTGATTCCAGCTAACCCATTGCTTTATGACAACTTCTCTATACAGCTGGGTTCGTCAACCATAACTCCTTCGAGGACAGCCAGAAACATAGGAGTTGTGATGGATCATCAGTTAAGCTTCACAGACCACATTGCTACAACGACCCCGTCCTGCAGGTTTGCCTTATACAACATTAGGAAGATTAGACCCTTCCTGTCAGAGCAAGCAACCCAACTTCTTGTCCAAGCTCTTGTTCTCTCCAGACTGGACTATTGTAATGCTCTCCTGGCGGGCCTTCCTGCATGTACTGCGTTGTAACCTACGGCCTGTCCCTCTGACCTCTACTACTACGCTCTCTATTCCAGTTGGTCTCTGGAACTGCCAGTCTGCAGTTAACAAAGCAGACTTAATTTCTTCTCTTGCTACTCATTCCGGTCTCAACCTCATGGCACTGACAGAGACTTGGATCAAACCTGAAGATACTGCCACCCCTGCAGCCCTCTCCACTAATTTCACTTGTTCCCACACTCCTCGTACCACTGGGAGGGGTGGAGGTACGGGTCTCCTTATATCAAAAGAATGGAAATTTGATCTTCAGCCATCACCTACAGGTACTGGTTCATTTGAATCACATGCCATTACTGTAACCCACCCTGTTAAAATCCAGTTTGTGGTCATTTACCGTCCCCCAGGTCAATTGGGAAACTTCTTGGAGGAGTTGGATGTGCTGCTATCAAACTTTCCTGAAGATGGTACTCCTCTGGTACTGCTTGGTGACTTCAACATCCACCTAGATAAACCCCAGGCTGCTGACTTCAAAACTCTGCTCGCTTCATTTGATCTCAAGCTAGTGTCTACTACAGCGACTCACAAATCAGGCAACCAACTGGACCTCATCTACATGCGCTGTTGCTCTGTGGACAACTCTTCAGTTGCTCCACTGCACACCTCAGACCACTTCCTCATTACTGCTAACCTAACACTTACTCCTGAAGTGCCTCACACTCCAACGCAGGTCACCTTTCGACGGAACCTACGCTCACTCTCTCCATCTCGCCTATCTTCTGTGGTTTCATCCTCACTTCCTGCACTCTCTCAGTTCTCTGCTCTGGACACGAACAGCGCTACGGACACTCTTTGCTCCACTTTAACATCTTGCTTGGACAACTTTTGCCCACTGTTGTCTAGACCAGCACGCACTGCCCCATCTGCCCCCTGGCTGTCTGAGGTTCTCCGTGAACATCGCTCTAAACTCAGAGCTGCAGAGAGGAAATGGCAGAAATCAAGAAACTCTACAGACCTCAGTGTGTATCAGTCTCTCCTCTCTTCCTTCTCTGCAAATGTCTTCACGGCTAAAACATCCTACTACCACAACAAAATTAACAGCTGTTGTGATGCTCGGACACTCTTCAAGACTTTCTCTTCTCTTCTTAATCCGCCGCCGCCACCTCCTCCATCGACTCTTACAGCGGACGACTTTGCAGTTTTCTTCACAAATAAGACGAGATCCATCAGCGGCCAATTCTCCACACTGCAGACTGAGGACAACTACACAATGACCGATGCACACTCTTTCTCCTCCTTCTCCCCACTCTCAGAGATGGACGTCTCCGAACTTCTCCTGTCCAATCATCCTACTACTTGTCCACTTGATCCGATCCCCACTCACCTCCTTCAAGCGATCTCTTCTTCAGTCATACCTTCGCTTACTCACGTTATCAACTCCTCTCTTCACTCTGGAACATTTCCCTCAGCAATCAAGCAGGCTCGGGTAAGCCCACTGCTCAAGAAACCATCACTAAATCCAGCGCTTCTTGAAAACTACAGACCGGTATCCCTTCTTCCATTCATTGCAAAGACACTTGAGCGAGCTGTGTTCAACCAGTTTTCTATATTCCTTGTACAGAACAACCTCCTGGACAGCAACCAATCTGGCTTCAAAAGTGGCCACTCAACTGAGACTGCTCTGCTCTCGGTTACTGAAGCCCTGCGACTAGCAAGAGCAGCTTCAAAATCCTCGGTACTCATCTTACTGGACCTTTCTGCTGCTTTTGACACTGTTAATCACCAGATTCTCCTGTCCACCCTCAGAAAGATGGGCATCTCTGGAACAGCACTCCTGTGGGTTAAGTCCTACCTCTCTGACAGATCCTTCAGTGTGTCTTGGAGGGGTGATGTTTCAAAGTCACACCACCTTGCTACTGGGGTTCCTCAAGGCTCAGTACTTGGACCACTTCTCTTCTCAATCTACATGACATCATTAGGATCTGTCATTCAGAAGCATGGCTTTTCTTATCACTGCTACGCTGATGACACCCAACTCTACCTCTCATTCCAACCAGATGACCCGACGGTAGCTGCTCGCATTTCAGCCTGTCTGAGTGACATCTCTAGCTGGATGAATGACCATCACCTTCAGCTTAACCTTACGAAGACAGAACTCCTGGTGATTCCAGCTAACCCATTGCTTCATCACAACTTCTCTATACAGCTGGGCTCATCAACCATTACTCCTTCGAGGACAGCTAGAAACCTAGGAGTTGTGATGGATCATCAGTTAAGCTTCACAGACCACATTGCTACAACTACCCGGTCCTGCAGGTTTGCCTTATACAACATTAGGAAGATTAGACCCTTCCTGTCAGAGCAAGCAACCCAACTTCTTGTCCAAGCTCTTGTTCTCTCCAGACTGGACTATTGTAATGCTCTCCTGGCGGGCCTTCCTGCATGTACTGTCAAGCCTCTGCAATTGATCCAGAATGCAGCAGCGAGGGTTGTCTTCAATGAGCCAAAGAAAGCTCACGTTACTCCGCTCCTCATCAGGTTACACTGGCTACCAGTAGCTGCTCGCATCAAATTCAAGGTACTGATGCTAGCCTACAAGACGACCACTGGCACGGCACCAACTTACCTAAACTCATTGGTTAAATCTTATGTGCCCTCCAGAAGTTTGCGCTCTGCAAGTGATCGACGCCTTGTGGTACCATCCCAAAGAAGTTCAAAATCACTCTCAAGGACCTTTTCCTGGACTGTCCCCAGCTGGTGGAATGACCTCCCAATCTCAATTCGTACAGCTGAATCTTTACTCATTTTCAAGAAACAGCTAAAGACTCATCTTTTTCGCCTGCACTTAACCAACTAACACTAGCACTTTTCCTTTTCTTGTCTTTTAATTAAAAAAAAAAAAAAAAAAAAAAAAAAAACCTACCTATGCGTTCTATACTAGACTAACTGAGACTTGTCATGGCACTTGTATACTGTTGTTGTTCTCTTGTTGACCTGACTGCTTCTGTTGTTCTCATTTGTAAGTCGCTTTGGATAAAAGCGTCTGCTAAATGATTAAATGTAAATGTAAAATGTACTGTCAAGCCTCTGCAGTTGATCCAGAATGCAGCAGCAAGGGTTGTCTTCAATGAGCCGAAAAAAGCTCACGTTACTCCTCTCCTCAACAGGTTACACTGGCTACCAGTAGCCGCTCGCATCAAATTCAAGGTACTGATGCTTGCCTACAAGACGACCACTGGCACGCCACCAAGTTACCAAAACTCACTGGTTAAATCTTATGTGCCCTCCAGAAGTTTGCGCTCTGCAAGTGAACGACGCCTTGTGGTGCCATCCCAAAGAAGTTCAAAATCACTCTCATGGACCTTTTCCTGGACTGTCCCCAGCTGGTGGAATGACCTCCCAATCTCCATTTCTTACAACTGAGTCTTTACTCATTTTCAAGAAACATCTAAAGACTGATCTTTTCGCCTGCACTTAACCAACTAACACTAGCACTTTTACTTTTCTTGTCTGTTCATTTATAAAAAAAAAAAAAAAAAAACTGGCTATGTGTTCTATACTAGACTAACTGAGACTTGTCATGGCACTTGTATACTGTTGTTGTTCTCTTGTTGACCTGACTGCTTCTATTGTTCTCATCTGTAAGTCGCTTTGGATAAAAGTACTAATCTTTGGTAAGGGGGGGGGGGGGGGGTGTTTGGTAGAAATCTCGCCTAGGGTGCCAAAAAGGCTAGAAACAGCCCTATATATATATATATATATACATAGGCCTATAGCCTACTGAAGATGTGGGCCATTTTTCCTATCAATCTATTTTGCATTTGGTGGCAAAAGACTATAACTGAAACATTAATAGCAATATTCCCTTGGAAAAAAAAAAAATGTAAATGTGCTTGTGACATTTACACAATTTCTAATGTTGGCCTATAGTCTACGTATATTTCCCAAAATTTTCTTAACAGAACAAACAATATTAGCTTTCAATATAAAAAAATATTATTATTATTATTATTATTTCTGCTGTTGTTATTGTTAAGAAGAATGGATTTATGTTTATATTTTCTATCTAGGCTATATTAAAACTTTTGTAGATAGGTTACCTGTAAACTCATTATGTTCATCTCAATTCCGTGTAAAAAAGATAAAACTCGTACACTTACATCCATCGCCAAGAATCCCGTCGATGTTGTGGTTAGATATTATTCTGTTTTCCTCAATCTCCATTTTTTCCACTTCATCTTCATCTCCATTTCCACCGAATTGACAGGGCGGCATGCGGCAAATGGAAGTCACTGCGGACAGACATGGAAAGCTTCATCAAATGACATTTCATACTCCATTTGACAATCAACTCTGTCCAGTCTCTGTGCTATTTCTCACTAGAAGTTATGACAGACAGCATGGTCATTATACTCATTTAAAATAGAGTTGAGATCTCTCATAATCCCGTCACATATGTGCTTGTCGGTGAGGTCGTCCTTTTCTTTTTTTTGGCTGTGAAACAATGGCTGGGGCCAGTGTTGCCACTTCGTGGACAAATTAATTAGAGCAAAACAATTCGAAGCGTGTGTGCGACTCTCCCCCGGGCCGGATGTAGGTGATTGGGTGGGCGCCAATTGAGTAGCCCTAGATTAGAAAATGCCTCGTGCATATTTATTTAGAACATTTCAGGAAATGTAATGCAAAAACATTGCTGTAATGTACTGTGCTTAATAAACTGTGTAATGTATGGTGGCATCTCATAGTTAATAATTTTTTCATATGTGACCCTGGAGCATAAAACCATTCATAAGGGTACATTTTTCAAAACTGAGATTAATACATCATCTGAAAGATGAATAAATAATCTTTCCAATGATGTGTGCTTTATTAGGAGGACAATATTTGGTAGAGATAGAACTATCTGGAATCTGAGGGTGCAACAAAATCAAAATAATGAGAAAATCACCTTTAAAGTTGTCCAAATGAAGTTCATAGCAATGCATATTAGTAATCAAAAATTTAGTTTTAATATCTTTATAGTAGGAAGTTCACAAAATATCTTCATGGAACATGATCTTTACTTAATTTCCTAATAATTCTTGGCATGAAAAAAAAATCAGTAATTTTGACCCATACAATGTATTTTTGGCTATTGCAACAAATATACCCCTTAAGACTGCTTTTGTGCTCCAGATATTCACTTGTAGTGTCTTGAATTAAAGAAAGTTTGTGTTTTCTGAAGAAAATGTGTGTTGTTGGCTCATGCAAAACTCAACAAGACACAAAGTTTGAGGAATCATTCATATCTGCACAATGAATATGCTAAACTATTAAGCATAGTGTTATTCAAATTGTGAATTATAAGTTCAGTAAGTCATGGCAACAATTTTTTCACTACTTTAACTCAAATTAATTTAGCTTCATTTTTAAGCTAAACAGGAATCAAATTGAGTTAAATTGATTTTTAAAGTCAGTTTAATATAATTTCTGTTGAAATTATTTGTACTTCCAATTAGATTATACTTAAAAACTTTTTTTTCTTGCAGTTTTTACAGTGATCAGCAATAATAAACTAACCTATAGATTAATTATATACTGTCGAGATTCATCCATTGTCAGGCGGATGCCGTTTTAGCCGGTTTAAAAATATATCCGAAATTAACTACAACATGCTCTAAAATAAAAACACTTACTTGAACTTTTGCAAAAGAAGAAAAACCTTCTTGAACAGAGCTCATCAGTAATCTGACCATCCTCATTTACAGCAGCGCAGGTTTCACCGCCAGACAAATTATCTGGTTGTTTTTCAGCCCATCGCAGAGAAGAGCTTGTGCTGGTCTGATTGATCCAGGTCCATGAGTCTCTGAACAGACCGATCCAGGCACACGGGTAACCTTTGATCATCTCGGTTAGCTGCTGATTCTCACTCTCGGTCCTGACCGTGTAGAAGTCTGTGAAGTTTTTTCTACAGAAACTCTGAGCTTTTTTCCAGGACATCTCTCCATCAGTAACTAGTACTGGCCCTTGATCTGAGAAACATCAGAATAATTCTGATTAACTTTGTTAACAACATTAACAACACTCTAGTAACTGAGAACCAAAAAAACTAACAACCAAAAATAGCCTTTGACACCTTTCTTTGTGTTCTGTGTGTTGACACTTTGCATGCACATTCATGACTCTGAATGAGAAATATTCACTAAATTTCAAGAATGACTAAATAGTTTAACCAGTATTTTGAGTTTGAGTCTTGTTGACTCCAGAACAAGAGTGGGGCCGGTTGCACCAGCTGGACATACACCCAGTTGTAATGCTAAGTTGGACGTAAAATATGGTTTAGTTTTTAGGATTCATGTCTGTGAATTCATTATTACCACAGATATGAAGTGTTGTGTTCTTTTTGGGCAGTTAAAGCGTTACAAATAGCAACTGATCGGCGAGTCACATAGATGACAAAGGAAATTGACCAAGTGCAAAATATATTTCTGTATGTAATTATACAGTAAAATATGACACGTGAACATGGGATTTGTATAAATATGCATTACATATTAAATTTTTACTTAAAATTCAATCATACATAAAAAAATTTAAAGAAAGGTTAAATTTTTCCAAGTTTCTCAACAGTCATTGCGGCATGGATGTGCATCATCTTGTGTTGGGTGTAGCAGTGCCTGATCATGGTTTAAGTTGGTGCAACAGGTGTAAATATTTATCGGAAGACTAATAATAGCTAAGCTTAATTACTTTAATCATTTTGGAGATCAACATCAACAAAAATATTAGATAGTGTTTGTCGTCTAATATTCAGGGTTTGCAACAAATAACAATATGCTAAATTTGAGATTGTGTTCTATTAATGTCTACACTTACCCTAAACCTCTACAACCCTAAACCTACAGCTAACAGAAATGCAAATACAGGAATTAACTGTTGTTCAGCTTGAGAAAAATGATGTAATATTGATGTGTGCATGCTAAGTTGGACAATCTTGACATAGCTGTGTCCCTTCTAGCCCACAGGAAGCTAGCCACTACTGTTTATTGAACTACTATGTTGTGCCTTCTAGCTCAGTGTTTCTCAACTGCTGGGTTGCAGAGTGTGCAGTCAAAGAAACAACCACTTTGTGTATTTTTCAGATGCAAGACTTTTATTTTGAAAGATGCTATTGCTATTGCTTTTGACACTTGTGTCAGATGCAGTGACAAACGCGCTGTCCTGATTCAGATAAGATGTTATCGGGCTATCTGTGAGTGTCACTAATCTAATGTTATTAGAATAACAAAAGTCTCTCTCAGCACAGAAAGATAAACTTTCCTCTCCTGTCAGCCATTATATTGTGCTAAATTCTCTTCAATTGCAAGTGCTATATGCAGCTGCTCGCACTGTATATCACTTCATTATAACTAAAGCTCGAAATAAATTATAAGCATGCAATGTGGTAAATAATAAAATGATCAATAAATAGAGTAACTGGACTACGTTTTATATTGTTACATTAGGTCAAGATTAGGTCTGTAGAAGTATATGAATCTTACCATTTTGACAGATAACAGCACATTTAAGATTGCAGTCTTCATCATGCCAGTGTCCATCTGAATCAAGCATTACACAATATTGGTTTCCTCTATAATTATTTGGCTCATCCATATCCCACTTCACATATGTCAGACATTCATTTTGAAGAGACCAGCGCCAGTTTTTCACAGCATCGTAGAGTCCAATCCAAGTGTTAGATTGCTTGTTTGGTCGATAGTTAGCTCTTAACTTGTTTAATTTGTTCCACTCTTCATCAGTCTGGACAGTAGCTAGGTCAATGTGGTTCTTTCGACAATAATCTTGAGCCTCGTTCCATGCTTTCCTCTCTCGGATCAGAACATAATCATAGTCACACAGAATGACTGAGAGAAACCCTGTTTAGAAGAAATATATTCATTTGAAACGATCCACTAATATGCTAAAAGCAAAAACATTTATCAAGAATAAGATGTGACTTAATGGAGATGGAAAATTCCTTCAGTCCAACTTCCATGTGAGAAATGTAGGTCCTACAGAGACTCACTTTAATTTTATTGTTGTTATATATATTATAGACAGCCAAATCACACAGGAATGCTTTACTAATATTACTTCTCATATTTTATAAAACATACATAAATACAAACAAACACACTCACCTGAAAACAAAATGATGTGAATCAGTCTTTGTTCCATCTCTGTTGAGGTTAGATTAGATTAGATTAGTGAGCTCCTCTCGTCCTCTGCTAATGAACTGAAGTGTCTGAATTTGATTTGAAATATAGCTTGACACCCATTCTCATTTGCACATTTAAATCAGCATCATCATCAGTCATTAACAGCAGACGATAGAAATTCATGGTGTAAAGATTTGCTCTGGTAATGAGGCACATCAAATGTGTTTTTACACAAATGCAGACAAAATCAGAGGAAGAAGGGTGTGATTTACATGGAAAATCATCCAGCACATGTCTGGGAGAAGCTTCAGTCCATTCCAAATATAGAAATAGACTATATAGATATCAATTTGTCCAGTCATGGAGCAGAAGTGATTGTGAATTAGTTTCTCCTGCTTTGGTGAAAATGAAAGTGACAACAGGTGCACTGGAGAGGCAACAGCAAGACAAGCAGCCAAAACTGAATTGCTTCACAGGTGGTGGCCAAAGACAATCCCTCTCTCCTTATCAATCCTAACTGACTTGTCTTTAGTTTTGTGTTATGTCAGGGTCCTTGTCACTCCTTGTATAAGGCAGTACCTGTAACCCAATCAAGTTGCACAGGTGGTCCAGCTCCTCCATGATGGCACATCCACTGTGCTCACAGCCCAGCTCAATTGGCATTTGCCAGAAAACATTAAAATTAGCAGGTTTGCCATTGGCGCTCTGTTCTCTTCACAGATGAGCACATGAGCACATGTGACATGATAGATTCTGGAGATGTCGTGGAGAATGTAACATCATTCAGCCTGACCGGTTTGATGGTCTGGGAAGGAATATCCTTTGTCGGCATCCTTACTTCTGATAGATACTAAGAGTGAAAAGCTGCTGTGAGAGCTCACGCTGGTGCAGAGGGCCGTGGGTTCCTCCTGGTGCAGGACAATGTCTGGCTTTATATAGACAGAGAGTCCATCATGTTTCCCAGACCTGAATCCAATTGAGAACTGTTAAGTATCAGAGCATCCGAAGCCACCAAGTAGCACCACAGAATGTCCAGGAGCTCAGTGATGCCCTGATCCAGGTCTGACTGGAGAACTTCCAGGACACCATCCGCCACCTCATCAGGAACATGTCAAGACATGATTGTTCGGAGTTCATACAGACGTGTACTTTTTTACAGTTCACGACACTACTATTCAGCAACTGAATCTACATGAAACATACAGGCATTGCTGTGGTTTCAGTTCCCAGGAGCTTTTCATAGTTATTAATGGAACATAATGAATAGAGGCTAAAAGAGAGCATTTGGTCAGAATGCTTTGG